>NW_008667785.1:0-6225 GCF_000695815.1 Acanthisitta chloris
TACCAAACCCTGCAAGGAGCAAGGACTCAGTATCTCCCTCTCCCTCAAACGTGGGTCTGGCATGACCCCACACACCCCTCCAGACCTGGGGGCAAAGACAAAGACATCTAACAAGTTTCTGGACACACTTCATGCATTTAACAGCTGAAGGTGATAAGATATAACTGAGTTTAATGCATATAATCTACCCAGTTATCCAAGACATCTTGGAAATCTCCATATTCCCACTCCATCCTTACAAAATATACTCAAGCAATACACCCTGCAAAACAGTCATCTGGAGTAATTAAAGTGTGAGCAGTAATGCTCAGACACTGTGTTGTCTAAAGCATGAAATTCCACAGTTCCCCAAGATTAATGTCCTGTTCCTATAACTTGGTTGTTCTTGGCTTAAGTATTCAATATAATGCTACTCATTACAGAGAGCAGTGACATCTCTATCCAAGGGGGAAATATGGTTCAAGTCAGCTTTCGTGTTTAAATATTAGTAGTAAATTCAAATTCAATTTCACATGATCAGTGTATGTGACACTAACTACATCAAGGTAGACTTGGGGATTTCTCAACTCTGTATTGAAGAGAATTACATGACTGAAAACTAATTAGGGAAGCACATAAAGTGAATTTATTTAGTATTCTCTTGTATGTAGTTAACTTAAAGTAATGTATCAAATTTCCTCCAGAAAAAAAAAAGTGGCTACATAACACCGAACAAAATGCATCAGAAATCAGATCAAGCAAATTATCTGGGGTTTGGGTTTTTTTTCCCCCCTCTTTTAAAACTGAAAATGTTTAAGCTGTAATGAAAAAAATGATAATAGGAGGGATTTTTCCTCAGGAGAAGTGCTTTGGTACTGTGTCTCATGCAGGGAATAAGAAACAGCTGCCATGCAAATAAGAAAAAGCCAAATGTTATGTGTCTCTCCTGCCCAAACAGCACCTGAAGTTTGCATCCTGAAGCTCCTGGGTGGATTTGTGTGACAGCAGTGCCCTACTCAGAGCCAGAGCAAAGCCCAGTGGCCACTGCAAGGAAGAAAGTGGCAGCAGCAGCAACACTGAGCAGGATTGTTCCATGACAGAGCTCAAAACCAACATGTGTATCAGAAACCACTCTGAAATCTTTTATCTCATCCCTCACATACCTCACCTTCCTGTTTATATAATGCTTTCAGATCAACTCAGCTCCCCCCACCTCTCGTTTTCCCCCTCCACAATGTTCAGCCTGGAGGAGAGGAGGCTCAGGGGAGACCTCATCACCCTCTGCAACTCCCTGACAGGAGGTTGGAGTCAGGTGGGGGTTGGTCTCTGCTCCCAGGCAACCAGCAGCAGGACAAGAGGGCACAGACTCAAGCTCTGCCAGGGGAGGGTTAGGTTGGATCTTAGGAAGAGATTTTTTTCCAGAGAGAGTGCTCAGGCATTGGAATGTGCTGCCCAGGGAGGTGGTGGATTCCCCATCCCTGGAGGTTTTCAAGCTGAGACTGGATGTGGCACTTAGTGCCATGGGCTGGTGACCACAGTAGGGTTGGGAATCGATGATCTTGGAGGTCTTTTCCAACCTGGTTGATTCTATGATTCTATGATGCTGTGCCATCCTGGCTCTCCCACTTCTCCCTCCTCCTCAAACCCCTCCACAGCACACAGGTCACATTCCAGCCAGGCTGAGCTGAACCTTGCATCCCTCCTGCATGGCACTGGGGACAACATGCTACCTCCAAACGCCCCACAAATCTTTGATGCTGCTTTTGCTACGTGTTATAAATGATAAATTGATGACAATAGATGTCTGAGACAGTATTTATAGCCCATTGTAGGTGTTGTTGTGCTGCAGCTTTGAACAGAGGATGCAGTCTAAGTGCTGGTGGTGATGATGTGTGTTAACAAAGCCACTGATGATAAATGGACAAACCTTGGTGGGTCACTGACACTTGGACAAGCTTTCCATAGGCATTTTTCCCTGGTTTTGCTCTGCTTCTACCACCCAACTGAAATCATTTCATTTTAAGAACAATAATAAATATGTTATTAACTGGGAATAAGCAAATAAACCTGACTGTCCTAAAGGTAATGGCACTAAATGAGAGGGTGATTGGCTGCAATAGCTAAGGGATTCATCCCATTCCTACATTCAATACTGTCCTGAAAAGCAGAACTGAGGACAATATCCTAGATTCATGGAATCACTTGGGCTGGAAAAGATCAAAAAAGATCATGTCCAAGAAGTTTTTTTACACTGCAAGAAGTTACCTTTAGCCTCAGCCTGGGTTTGTGATGGCTCTTCCTAAGGCAAAGCACTTTTCTATCTATACTCTATCAAAATGTATATCTGCACTAGGAATTTCACTGAACTTTGCTTATTGATGCATTTTAGTGGCATTTGTTGTTAAAAGCTGTTCCAATGTACAAGGACACAGGAAATGCAACACTGAACTCCTATTTTTGGTGGGAAACTCCACCATGCAGCCACTGACAATATCAAGACAACATCACTCCAAATTTTTGTTGTCCATTCAACAACACCATTCAGGTTTGGCTGTTGATCCAGTGGGATGAACCAGACCAGGTCAGCACCTGCCTGCAAATCTGCTTTAAACCAAGGGAGCCAAACCTCTGAGCTAGTTCTTCATGCTGCAGCCACAGTTGGGAGGCTGAGAGGGAATCTCAGCAGGAGCTGCAGGGCATTGTGCTCAGGGGATGCCCTTCTCTCTCCCCAGCTCCAAGGGCAGTTGGGTGATTAGCTCTGCTCTACAACTCTGCCTTGCAAACACCACAACAAGTCAGATAAGGCAAATCTTATCCTGGGGGATAATCTATTTTTGACTTAGGCACGCTCAAGGAAGACTAAAGTGATGAGCAAACAGATTTTTGAGGAGGCAGTTTTAAGCTGTGTTGACTGTGGAGCAGGAGACCATCCTCTTGCATCAGGAGATCAATTTGCCCAGAGTTGGGAAGTCAAATTCTGCTTCCTTCCACCCTGGGAGGATGCTGGAGGGCCTCAGTGTCCCAGAAGCTGGGTGTCCTTACTCAAGTAGCACATTTCTTGATGGGCAGAAGGCTAAAGTTTGAGAAAATAAATAGAATAACTTTCCAGCTTTTTTTTTTATATTCATTTTTGGGTAAATGCAATGCTGTTAAACGCTCAGGAATTTCCAGAGTGAGAAAGTCTCAGTCTTAGATGCTCACTCTTTTGGTAAAATGAGAAAGTATCAGTCTTAGATGCTCACTCTTTTGGTACAAGAGGCAATGATATAACTCTTAGATTCACTAAAAATAGCAAAACCTAAATTTAAATAGAAAAAATAATGGCCAGAAATAGATGTGGAATGAAAAGAGGGAACTTTGAAAAGAAAAAGAAAACCTAAACAAAACCCTGATTTAAATACAGTCATTTAGCAAATCTCTCAAAGGTCATCTCAACATCTAAGAGATTGTCTGGTAATTTTTATCTGTGTGTGTTTGTGTATAATATAAACTCAAAAATGAATGGACTTGACTTCTTTCTAGTGCTGGAAATGTACAGAAGGAATTTTGTTCTCTCCCTCTTATATTTTTCTGGGGTTAATAAACATGATATAATATTAAACCATTATTTTTCCTCAAGCATGCAAAAATTGGGCAAGTTTGGTCGTGTTTGTTTGGTTGTTGTTTGAGGTTTTTGAAATTTGAAAAGAATTCTTTCCAAATGTCTTCACACAGAGGATTCAAATGCCACCTGAATCAACAGATTTCAGGATAAAAGACTGAAACCTTCAAAACTGTCCATTCCAATTCTACACATAAGCAAAGGACAGAGTGGAGTGTGATGTTGTACCCTATATACTCATGGAAAAGGCTGATAAATATAAGCACAACCACAGAAAACATCCCAAAATCCCAAATATCCCCAAAATCCCAAATATCAGAACCAATTTCTAATGATTACATTTGATTGTTTGTGGCTTGAATATTTACTCAGCTTGAGCACTTCTCATTTTTACAAAATCTTTTCTCCAGCAGTTCTCCCTTTGCCTTAGCTCTGGAGATAAGGAACAAAAGGCTGGAGAAGATGATCTGTATAAAAGTGATGATAACTGAGATGATTTAACCTAAAGGGAAGACTCAGCAGTGATAAGTTTGTACAGAGTTGGTAGCTGCAGACAAATTTCTCTGTGTCCACTTCAAAAAGAATAACTAGGAACAGGCTGGAACTGCTGAGGAGGAGATTTTGATTAGACATTAGCAAAAAAAAAAAAAAAAAAGGCCTATAGAGATTGTGGAAACTCCATCACTGAAGATTTAAAGAGCAACTTAGACAAGTATCTGTCACGAAGGATTTGGGCAGAGCTGATCCTGCCTCCCAGCTCTATTTCCTATAATATCTGTTCTTCCCTCTCTACTTGTATTGTTAATTCATACTTTGTTCTTACAGTGACTAAAATGAGAATATTTTTGGAGTCTTACTTAATCTGCAAATGAAACACATCCAATATTCCTATTTTTTGTATTTTCTTCCTAGGCATCTAAACATTCAGTATTTTTAAACAAGCACAGTCTTCAGGAAGGCAAACCAGTGATTTCTCTTTATGTCTATATTTCATTTAGCAAATTGCAGGCACATTAAAATGAGTGTTCTTCGAAGTGACACACAAGAGACAAGTTGAAACTGGAGAAAACCTGAATGGAATGAGTAAATTCTATGAAAAGAGCAAACCAAACTGGCATGAGGCAGCTCAATATTTGAAGAGAAAACTTGCCCTAATCTGATTTTTCCAATGATGTTGGGGGGGAAATCATCTTGCTAAGGAATATTCTCCCTGTCCTAATTTAAACCAAAGAGTAAAATGAAGATGCAAAGATGTAGATGAAGTAGTTTTGGTCAAAGGAAAAACAACTATTAAATTTCCCTGAAGATTCCATATGGATTTCTCTCCACGATCTTTTTCCATCAGAGATAACTCCAGGAAGTCAGAGACAAGTGAAACTGCAATGCAAACTGAAAACTCCCCAGAACATTTTTCCCTGAGTTTAGAAATAGTTTGAATGACGTTCTTGGGGCATTTCCAGAAATAGAAGTGCCCAGGACTCAAGTAGAGAGCAAAGAAAGCAAATATTCCTACTGCAGCAAAATCCAAAATAGGCACAGAGCTTTCAAATCCTCCTCTCATCATTTCTTTAACCTTGTCCCTCTTGCCTGTGCGAATCCTCCGTCTGTCTTCCTCCAATCCACCCAAAGTGTTGGCATCAAGCAAAATTAATGACACTTTAATGATGCAGGAGCAGCCACACAGACCTCCTTCAGCTGGAGCTACTTCAAATCAAGCTCTCCATCCTTCCTTTCCAGGCTTTTCAAAGCCTGGCTCACTTGCACACTGTTTTTCTGCTTGCCTAACACATTCCAGTTTTTTCAGGAGGTGCTGAACATTGTTTCCTTCCTCATTTTTTTCCCACCCATGTAAAAATATTAATAATTTTTTTTAAATTGTGGAGGTTTTGGCCATCCATGTAAAAATATTCATAATTTTTTTAAATTGTGGAGGTTTTGGCCATTAGATTGATTCTATTTAGATTCCCTCTGTTATTTCTATATACCATATCATCTCTCCTCTTTTTCTACCTTCCTCAGATTAATTTGGTACCACAAACACTCCAACCTATTGGAATTTTTATCAATAAACTGAGGCAACATATTCCTCCTATATGTTTTTTTTGCAACCTTTTGTTACACATTAGAATAGGCTTAAAAAAATCAGATTCTGATGGACACATCAGAAAAAAAAGGTTTAGGATGTTGGTTTATTCCCTCTTCCTACTCCCCATTGCAGCATTTGCTTCAGGAACTGCTTTTTGGAGTCTACTACCTGTGGTATGTGAAATTATAGAGATTTAGCTGAAGTTTGGATAAATTTCCTTGTAACTCCTTTTGTAAATCAGGATTTATCTGAACTTCAGGTATTCACTCAGCTCAGTAAAGTCAACTATCAAATTGGTTTTCCTTATTGTCATATTGGTTTAGATATGTGTTTGGGTTGTAACTATAACCCACACAAAAAATTCAGTTTGGTGTAATGAGACTTCAACAATAAAAGTAAAGATAAACCTTTTTCACATTCTGCTTTTTTCCTCAAAGTTATTAAGGATCAAAATGTTCCTTAGAGCAAAATTTACTCAATACTTCTGTACAGAACTTATTACATCATGGATTTCTAGTATTGCTTTGCTTCAATGTCTCCTAAGTCCCTCAGAGAGGGA
>NW_008667785.1:6326-13633 GCF_000695815.1 Acanthisitta chloris
CAGGTTGCCCAGGGAGGCTGTGGCTGCCCCAACCCTGGCAGTGTTCACAGCCAGGTTGGATGAGCCTTGAGCAACCTGCTCTGGTGGGAGGTGGATGATCCTTAAGCTCCCTTAAAATTCTATGACAATAACAACTACTGCAGACAGATCCTGAGGAATTTCTAGGAAGCAAAATTCCCTGATTTCAGACCAGCTCCGGATGGTTTTAGCTTATCTGGGTTGCCCATTAAGACCTTTTCTTATTTCTCCCATCATATCTTTCTTTGTGCCCTTACAGCACCTATAGAAACTCCTCCTTTCTAGGAGATGGAAGTATGAAAAAAAAAAAACAATATGAGGTTTCTAAACTAAACTTCTGTTCCAGGCAGAAAAATAAACAGATTTTTCAGAAGCCTGTTCCTATTGAATGTTTCCCCACCTCACCCCCCAGCCACATACAAGAATATTCCTCCCAGCATAAACTCTTCGGGGTACAAATTGTGTCTGCATCTCTGTTTGAAATTACCTTCCACACTGCAGCTTTCCCCCAAACCAAAGAATAATATGCAGCCTGCAGAATGTGCTTCTCCAGCATAAAGCATCTGCTTTCACAGTTCATTACAAGTTCCTTTTTCTCTTATGGCTTTGTGGATAACTTTCTATATCCTATTTAGAGCCAACAGTAAATTGGCATTTTCCAAAGTCACAGTTTGAAGACTTTTCAAAAGCTCCAGCAGACACAGCAACTTAAGCTCTGCTCTTCCTTATTCTCCTGATGGAGTTTCCTACATAGAAGGAACTGATGTTTTCAGTAAATTTGTGTGGTTGCTTTTCAGTTTACCTTTTTAACTAGTTCTTTTATATCCCCCATGAAATCCTGTTCAGCTTTCTGTGCTAGGCAGCTATTTATGCAGCTGAGCTATGCATTCCTGAAGTTTCATGAGTTCAGATCTGCCTTGTCTCCTTAATTTAGGGATAAATAATGAAGGGAATCATGGAATAACTTGGGTGGAAGGAACCTTAATGCCCATCTAGTTTCAGCCTCCTGCTATGGGCAGGGACAGTTTCCTCTAGCCCAGGTGCTACTCACTCATGGAACTCATGTTATTTAGCATTCAATAATTGGACTAGGGATTAATTCCAGCCTGGGAGTTCAAATTCACTATAAGCATCATTCCCCCCACGTTGCCTCCTGCCCCACAATCTCCCATTTGCTTCCAACAAATTCAAAACAGCCTTTGCAAAAGTTAAAGCCTTAAATGAAGCTTGAAAACAAACCAGCTAGGAGCACAAAAATCCACATAAAAAGGTGCCAGGGCACCCAGGCTGCTCAGCCAGATGAGGAGATGTTGAAGATCTTTGGCATAAGCACAAAGATCCTGAGTATCCCTGACCTGAAGCTCTTGAGCAGTGACCACACTGTTGCTCCAAACCAGAGACTCTTTCCAACCTGGAAATCTGAGCTGGGTAAAATCTTGCCCCAGAAGACAGTTTCAGAGTTGGTTCTGCCTTGGTTTTGTAGCTCTATCTCCTTCCCCACTGGTTCCTCAGTGTTTCCTGATGGAGCACAATGTCACCTTTGAAGCTCTATCTGAAAACCAGTCTCTTGCTTCCAAAATAATCAAGATGATCCTATAAATGACTATTCTTTTTCCTTATTTATCACCCCCCTAGTTCTTGTGTGATCTGCAAGCTTTAAAAGTGAGGTTTTTTCCAGCTCATTACTCATATCATGGAAACGTGTTAGGCTTTGGCTAGATCTCTAAGAGATGTGGCTGAAAACATCCCAATTACCTTCTGCAATTAGTTTACCACTTTTAAATCTGCTTAATATGGGCTAATTTTTTATGTTCTAATTTCTTCTATTGAAATGTCATGTACTACTAAGTCAAGTATAGGATTTTAAGTATATTATGACAGCTCAGTAAGCTTTATCAGTCCCTTTAGTTCAGATCTTTGCTCCCAAAGCCTGAAATCTTGGAGCTGCCAAACTTTTCCTTGTATATCTCTCATTTTTACCATGACCAGTGCCAAGACTCAGCCTTTTAGAAAGCAGTTAAACCAGTGTTTTAAATACAACTCAAATGAGGGATGGTGACACGGAATAAGTTAAGATTGACCAAAATAAGTTATATTTATCAAAATAGGACAAGGCGTAATGGGTTCAAATTGGAGGGGGGGGAGTTTAGGTTAGATATTAGGAAAATGTCTTTCCCTGTGAGGGTGGTGAGACCCTGTCCCAGGGTGCCCAGGGAGGCTGTGGCTGCCCCAACCCTGGCAGTGTTCATTCCAGGTTGGATGAGCCTTGAGCAACCTGCTCTGGTGGGAGGTGTCCCTGCCCAGGGCACAGGTTGGGACTAGATGATCTCTAAGCTCCATTCCAACCCTTAAATTCTATGATGTTGATGAAAAGAAGTTAGGATTTATCAAAATTCAAGTGTGGTTTGGTATGGGGTTTTTTTTCTTTTTCCTTTTTCATTGCATTTGTTTTATTGGGTTTTTTAACTACACTATTGTGGCAGAAACTACTCCCTTTTGGGAAAAGATCCTTCATTAAGCTCTTTCCTTAGAATAAAACCACTCTTAGTTCCAAAGAATACCTTTAAAAACAGGTGTCATCAAGCTAGTAACTATTCTAACCTAGTTAAGAAGTAGAGAGGTTTCTTCTAGACAGATTGAAGTTCAATTAGACATCTAAAGAGAAGATTTCTCTCCCCTAGAGCTCTCTAAGGGGTTTAGGTGTTGAATTTATTTCAACAAATCTCTAACTACCAAGCAAAGCCTCTTTGCTGTGATTTATGGGTTTGCCTAGCAGCAGATCATAGCAGCTCACAGCAAAGGCTAGAGGAGGGATGAGCTGGGAACTTCAAACCAGTCAGAATCTCATATCTACATCTTCATATCTCTTTAACTCCTTGAGTTATCAATCATGTAGCAAACCTGTCCTGACTTAGCTGAGTACCAGGACTCACAGGCTGCTTCAACACCAGTAGAGATGCTGCAGCCTGTGAGTCTGACCATGTGAGAGCTATGGAAGGGATGGATCCATGGCAGGGTCACCACATTCATAGGAGAACCATTAAAATTTACAGCCTTCTCTGTATTGAAATGCTTTGCTTCAATTAATGAGCTTCCAGTCCTTGAGAGCTGCACATTACTTTTGGTGGTGGTGTGTGGTTTACAGGAAAACTTTGCTCCATTAATCCTTTTATGCATATTTTTATGGATATTTAAAATATATATATTCAAATATGACAGGTTTATATATCAGTTTCCATTCTTGTTCTGTTCCCCACCCCCATTTTTCTATGAGTATTTGCTGGACTAAGCAGAAAAATAATTTAACCACATCAAACAACTAAGGAAGATAGATTTTTGGTGAAAAAATTCTACCCAAAACCTGTTTCCAAGAGGCAGCAAATGTCCCCATTCACTCCAAGCAAACAATTTCCATGGTTCTGTCCATCCTGCACAATACTTTTGTGTGGGTTTTGGTTCAGAGTCATAGAATCACATAATCATAGAATTTAGGGGTTGGGATGGAGCTTAAAGCTCACCCAGCCCCAACCCCTTGCCCAGGGACGCCTCCTCACTAGATCAGGTTGCTCAAGGCTCATCCAGCCTGGATTGAACACCACCAGGGTTGGGGCAGCCACAGCCTCCCTGGGCAACCTGGGACAGGGTCTCACCACCAGAACAGGGAAAAACTTGTTTCTCACATCCAACCTAGACTTCCTCTCCTTCAGTTTGAATCCATTTCCCCTTGTCCTGTCCCTGCAGTTCCTAACACAGAGTCCCTCTCTGGCTCCTTGTAGCCCCTTCAGATAGTGAAAAGTTGCTCTGAGGTCTCCACACACCCTTCTCTTCTCCAGGCTCAACAGCCCCAACTCCCTCAGCCTGTCCTCACAGGGAGATGCTCCAGTGCTCTTAGCAACTTCGTGGCCTCCTCTGGACTTGCTCCAACAGTTCCATGTCCTGATGTTGATGACCCCAGAACTGTGTGCAGGATTCCAGGTGGGTCTCACAGAGCAGAGCAGAGGGGCAGAATCCCCTCCCTTGCCCTGCTGCCCACACTGCTGTGGATGCAGCCCAGGATTGGATTTGCTTTCTGGGCTGAGCTCACACTGCAGCTCATGATGAGCTTCTCATCCACTGTCAGTTCTTGCTCAGCCAGAGATATATCATTACACTCACAGCAATTAGATTTTATTTTAAATCAGCAAAACAGAGATCCCTCCCAATCCCATTTCCAACATCCTTGGAGAAAATAGGTATGATTTCCCATCTCAGCCTCCTTTCTGCTCCATTGTTATACAAAATGGGCACCAAAAGCTATGCAGAACTGTAAAACGATTATGATTTATCTGGGTATTTTGTTCCTTTAATCTATTAGGCCAAATTGTCCTAATTTAACTAAGTAATTCTGTTAATTTAACTTTGGGGTTAATCTTGCTTTAACAACTCTTTTTGCTGAACACTAAGACTCTGCTCAGTTGATGCATCTTCTTTCCTTTTTAGACCTGAATGTAACCTTTTCAGAAAAAAAAAACCAACAAAAGTTTCTAGTACATCATGTGATCAATAGATACAAGTACCTTCATTTTTTAAATTAGTCTAAGGCTATTTTCCTTTTAC
Source organism: Acanthisitta chloris (assembly GCF_000695815.1). Classification (NCBI taxonomy): domain Eukaryota; kingdom Metazoa; phylum Chordata; class Aves; order Passeriformes; family Acanthisittidae; genus Acanthisitta; species Acanthisitta chloris. The sequence goes on from NW_008667785.1 coordinate 10,941, forward strand.
TGTTGTATAAACAGGGAATTGAAGGGTAAAATAGTTAAAACTTAATGCTATAGTGCTAATGTGGCTTTTAAATCACGTCAGCAGCAATCACTGCATTATAATTAACAATTTATTGAACCAGCAATAAAATGAACATCACATTACTTCTTAAAGCAGCAGAATAAAATGGCTAATAAATAGCATAAGCCAGACAAATTGCAGAGTAATAGAAATTTTCTTAAGATTTATAGTGTGCAGAAAGATGGATGTGCTATTAGTAGGAGCTCCAATACTTGACAAAATTCTTTTGCAAAGACATAGTTACCAGGCAATGTCAGAGTTCACAAGTCTAAGTGGTTTATCCAAATTTCAACTCGCTGCTATTACAGTGGAAAATACTCATTACAAGGTTTTGTAACTGCAAGCAATGTGTACATTTGCCAACATTCAAACTGCTACTGCCAAAGAGATACTAAAATATTTTATAAACTGTCAAATAACAAGTCTGCTAGTTGAATCTGAGTCTATTTTATACTTCACAGGCAGTTAAAACTCCTGGGCCTGATCCTGGGACCTTCACTCAGGCAGAACTTGCCTTGGCTTCAGTAGGAAGTTACCAGGAATTTCTGCCTATGACAATGGCTGGGTCAGGCCTGGTGTAATGAGGGAAATTCATTAGGGAAGAAACAGAGGCTCAGTGAGTCTGGAAGCTTAAATACCTCATCTCTAGCAGGGCTGAGGTTCCTGACAACGGAACCGTGTTGCCTTTTAAGTGTTCCTGCTGTTCCGTCGTGTTGTGATTCAGCATGTCAAAGTGTCTCTCTTATGTTCCTATTTCAACATAACAGATGCAGTTTTACATGACATGTCACAACATGGAGCATCAACTGGAAAGAGTCTAAAAGAGCTCTTTTTTTTTTTTCTTCCCCTTTTTCCTTTGGAAATAAAGAATGACAAAAATACCTTACTCTGCTTTTCACTGTGATATGTGACAAGGATCCTGCTATGCAGTTTCCTTCAGTTCCTGTAAGGAGAAGACTCTTCAGTTTTAAATTGAAATATATCCATCATCTACCTCACGTTCAAATTTCAAATTGATGTGACGTTCAAATTTTAATGTGAAATCTGGAGTTAATCTCAGCAGTAATTAGCTGCTAAGACAATAGGAGCTGATAAGAACGTTCATGTCTTTAATAATGCATTACTCCCTGAACCTCCAAGATAAATCACAATTAACTTACAGGTTAAAGGTGTTGTCAATTGCATGAGGAGATTGTTATTCTACTATTTGCAATGGCAGAACATTTCCAACAGTCCTGGACTGGGAGAATCTTCAGCCTGTTCTGCTGGAGATGATGGAGGGAAGCTCAACTCACACCATGAACACACACAGGAGGAAACTCCTGGCTACAATCACTCATGGTTGGGGTTCCAACTCCATGGGGCTTAGAACTAGATGGTTTATAATTTCCATTCCAACCCAAGCCATTCTATGGTGCCCAGACCAAGGCAATAATAAAAACAGCTGAACCAACACAACTGTCTGATTAAATGGGTGAGCACTGAAATCATTATTTACACTACTGGGACTGGGGAGTTTGGTCTCCACAGACCAAGCAGAATTTACCTAAGACTGCATTCAACAGAGGTATGAACAGAAGGAGGTACTTTTTTGGCCTTTATTCATTAACTTCTCTAACAAGGAGCCCCCAGAGAAACAACAGCAATTGCCTCCTTGAGACCTGTAAACTTTTCTCTGCCTCCATTTCTGTTGAGCCTGTGCAACAGTCATGTTTCTAGTTCATCCCACATCAGATCTTGGCTTTGGAGGTAGCTGGAGCACAGTGTTTGCACAGCAGCAACCACATCTCTCACCTGAAGATCAGAAAAACCCAAAGGAATCTGAAATTGTCAAAGATGTTGATGCAGCCTAAGGTAGTAACAGGACTAGAGTTCACTGATACCAACTGATACCAAACATAGAAGAGAAACACAGAATCATAGAATCAACCTGGTTGGAAAAGGCCTCCAAGATCATCAAGTCCAACCCTACTGTGGTCACTAGCCCATGGCACTAAGTGCCACATCCAGGCTCAGCTTGAAAACCTCCAGGGATGGTGAATCCACCACCTCCCTGGGCAGCACATTCCAATGCCTGAGCACTCTCTCTGGAAAAAATCTCTTCCTAATCTCCAACCTAACCCTCCCCTGGCAGAGCTTGAGTCTGTGCCCTCTTGTCCTGCTGCTGGTTGCCTGGGAGAAGAGACCAACCCCCACCTGACTCCAACCTCCTGGCAGGGAGTTGGGGTTTAGTTCCTCTGACAAAATGCCACAGCACAGAATTCAGTGTGACATTAGTGTTTGTAATTTCTGCAGTGAGGCGGAGCAGAGATCAATATTAAAAAGAGACTTTATAGCCAACCCTACCTGAAAATTCACATTTTGCAGACTGCTTCATTCACCCTGAAAACCAGATAAGGTACAGAGAGGCCTAAGCCCCTCAGACAGCTCACAGGAATACACTAAATCCATAGGGATGAGTTGTTCCCTAACACTAATTCAGCTGTAATTCATTGATGGCAGTAGAAAGACACACACTCTCTTCATATCAGCTAAAAGAGCTACCAAAGCATCCAATAATCTATTGAATACAGAAAAAAAAAAAAAACAAAAAACCAACTTGATTAAGAAAATATTTAAGTTTCATGCTTTTC
>NW_008667785.1:13650-17087 GCF_000695815.1 Acanthisitta chloris
ACAACTTGTGACACAACGAAACTGGGAATAATAATGTTACATATAATGAATTAAATAAATCAATTTCAAAAGAAGGTCCTTGCTATTTTAAAGTCTTCCTCCTCTTAGGTCCTCTCCCAATATTTTGAAGGTACTAAAACTACTCTTATTAAGATCTACTTAGGAACTTCTAGAAGTCTTTTATTCCATGTCCAATCCACACTCTTTAGTGGAATAAGTGTTTGAATAAAACCTCCCAGCTTTGGATAATTGTCCAACTTGAATTTAGGAAACTGTGGCTATGTACCACCAAAATGAATACTATCATTTAGTGTGGAAAAAGGGAAGAGTGATACAAGGAATCGAAAAGAAAATGAAATCAGTGTCTGTGTTTCACAGCAAGTTATAGGTGAGTAGACCAAGGTATGAAAGGGAGGAATATTCCAAAACCATATCTGGGGCAGTTTTGCTAAAGATGAGCATTTAATTAGCTGCTCATATGAACCAGATCTCTGAAATTCAAGTGGTGCCTACCTTTAGCTGCACCAAACACAGCAAAAAGTCAAGGTGCCTCTCCATGGGAAGTGAAGATCAGCATGGACATTCATTCATTCCTTCCATCAGCTCAACCACACCAAGTTCTGCACTGCACTCAGCTTGGCTCAGGTTTTAGTCAACTACTCACAACAGTTCAGCCTTCCCTGAGATTAAAAATACTTTAGAGCTTCTAGATATGGAGAGATCTCATTTGTACTCGTGTAGACACAGACACACTTTTTTTGGAGAGATATATAGATAAACTGGTAGTACATAAGGTGTAAATACTAATTGACACAGATAACTGCAAAGTCATTTGGGTGAGCTATGTTCTCATCACTGTTAGAGCTCTTTCAGAGGCTGTGCTGCTGGTACCCAGCTGAATCCAAAGGTAGTGATCAGTTCATGCCTTAAAGTTGAGGGGAAAAACAACAAAAAAACAAGCCCAAAAAAATTACAATCTAGAAAATAACAACATGCATATATATTTAGAAAACCAACAAAAAAACAAACCCAAAAGCAAACCAAAAAAAATTTCAATATAGAAAATAACAACATGCATATATATTTCTATACATATACACACATTTATATGTATCTTTGAGTTTGAGTTGGAAGGAACCTTCAAGTTCATCTTGTTCCAATCCCCTGCCATGGGCAGGGACACCTTCTACCAGACCATTTCCACAGCCTAAAAGTTACAGGGAGTTTCCCAGTGGGATTTGCTTTCAGGGTTGGTTTTACTGTTGCTTCATTTCTCCCCTCCCTCAAAATAAATACGTAGATAGAGGCAGTTGGTAAGTATCAAGGGTGAGAAACCTCAGCATCCATGAATTAGATCCCTTTTCTTCATCCTGAGCCTTTCAAATACATTCAAGTCCTATTCCCAGACTCTGGTTGGAAAGATTCTCTTTTACATTAGTCAGAATGAAAATCCCTGTTGGTTTCATAGCTCTGAAATTAAGAAACACCAAACACAAGGAAACCTGCAGTATAATTGGGAGGGCACAACAATGTTCTCCCAAACTTATTTCGTACACAAAAAAGCTTTGGGTTAAGGAAAAGAGGAGAAATAAAAACCTCAGTGGTGCAGCAAACACCAGTGCAACACTTTTGCAGCTCTGCAGGCTGTGAAAACACATATTTGTGTAGAAGTACACAGCAAAATACATGAACTACCATCTGACTTCCTTTCAAGCTCTACATATCTACATGGAGAAGCTTTTTAATATATTTTTGTGGCAAACTAGAAGGCAAGATGAATTAAAGCATGGCCAAAGGAGATGGCATTGGAAACAAATGGGAATATGGGTCAACTTTGTCTTTTTGGTGTGGTGTTTTGGGTTGGTTTGGATTTCACTTGTCGAATATACTCTATTCATTGCAGAATATTTTCTATGTGGAGCCCAACAAGGCAGGTAAATACTGGAGGCATGAAAAGGTGCAGTAAAACACAGTATTTTAGCTGACAGCTAAAAGAAATGAAGGGAAACAAAAGGTTTGTGTGAGTTTGTACTCAGGAACTTTGCTATCCTGTGTTCTATAAAACTTGAACAAACTGTACAAACTAATACCAACACTTGTAGAGTCACAATTGCTTATAAACAACCACACCACAGTTTTTACAGCCATGGCCCTCAGCAGCCAAAATTCCTGCCCTGAGCTCTCTTTACTCATCAGAGTATTTGCCAAGCCGTTGTAGATGGTCACAGGGGAGTAAAATTGAAGGAAATGTAGAATTTTTGTGCCTTTTACATAAGTTCCACTTGAAAAGGGTATTTCTGCCACTTTATCCAGACACACCTCTGAGTACACTCTCTATGAAAATGACTCCAGAGCATCATTTCTCCACAGCACAGAATAACAAATCCCAGAGTCAGCATGGAATTGTTTTCCCAAGGATGGAGCTCATAAAGCCAAACCAAAGGAGTATGTTGAAGGACATGAAGGTATAAACCTCACTGAAGATTTTATCTCATTCACTGCAGTAGAATAACAGCATAATACTAAAAAAACAAAAAAAACAAAAAAAAAAAACCCCAAAATGTTTCTTGGAAGTGTTTCATTTGCTCTAACTTGGCTTTCTATTAAGCAAGACATTGTGCCCTGCCCAGTACCTGCTAAAGGAGCACACAGAGGACATTTATGACACCAAAAACTGTTGGTCAAGTGCCTTGTAAAGCCTAAGTTTCCTGTTGATCTTACTCCAGATGAAAATAAATAAGAGGGAGAAGAGAGAGGGAGAGGAACCAGCAAAAAATATTTATTAAAGAAGTTTGAGCTTTTTATTTTGTTACAAGATATGTGCTCACTGAGGAGCTGAAAGAGGGAGGGATTTTTTGAGATGCTCAAGTGAGAGATTGTCTTAATGAGGAGTTTCATTAAATCTTATTCAATGTGCTCAAATCACACTAAAAACTTGAGCAGGATCTCAGTTGTTGCAGTTCAGACAAGTCAGGGTTTTTTTCTGCTGTTAGCAAATTTTCCTTATGCTGCCATCTTGTGCCCCAGAAACTCAGCTGAAAAAAAAAAAAAGGGGGGGAAGGCAAGGAATGAAAATTAAACTTCCCTATCTGCTTCAGAAAGGTAGGAAAAGCACAGCTTTAAGGAAGGATTTGAAGGAAAATACTGAGATACCACTGTGAAAGTGAAGGGATGCTCTTTCCAAATCAGCAAAGGACACACACAGAGCTAGAGAATTTATTAAGGCCAGAAACAACACCAGGCTCTCTGTTCCCATGTTTTAGAGCAATAAAATCCAAGCTGTGCTGTTCTGGGGACAGTAACAACAATGTGACCAGAGTGCTCTAACATGGCATTAATGACCCATCTGACTAGTTGGGGTAGTCAGAGGAAAAATGATTCCATAACATCATTGCCTCTTGTTCCTTCCACCTCTCTCCTATGATATTAACCTTCTC
>NW_008667785.1:17136-20806 GCF_000695815.1 Acanthisitta chloris
AAAGAAAACTTCTTTTTCTAGGGATTTCTTTTCAAAAAATAAAATCCTCATACATATTCCAAATGAAGTTTGGAAAGAAATGAATGAGGTGAGCTCAGACCTACAGGGTTTTCCCAGACATTTTGATACTACAAAAGAACTGGAAGGGATAATGTTCTTCCCTCTGCTCCTATTGCCTGTAATCTCTGACCTTCATAGAACAGATTTTTGGTACAGAGTAAAGTTGAATCAAAGGAATTAAGAAGTTTAGGATACAGTAGAGATGCTCTGAGCTCTTCCCTTCCCAGGTCAGATTTTACTCCACTCTAAATTCACTTTTGCACTGGTTGAAAAGGCAGAAAGCTGACAGAAATAGCTGCATATTTACTACCACAAATCACTTTATGGGAATATAAAGAACTTGTATTGGTTCTGAGCTGCAGTTATTGTACAGGAATATGAGACTGAAAAACCTAATCCATAGTTCATACCCAAGATGGGTAAGGAATGACATCTTGTTCTAATCAAGCATGAATAAAACCACTGGGGGAACATACCCACATCAACAGAACTTCAAATCATCTTCCCAACTGTCTACACACATATATGACAGAAAAAGGGAGAAAAAATTGCCCTGGATTGGCAATATTATTACTTATATTAATTTACACTATTGAACAACACATCTGGGGTGAAAAGCATGAAATGTGGGGTTTACTTTTCATAAGATTTCACAAGAGGTTGTACTGGGAAAGTGACTTACAAAACAACTTCAGTTCAGGCAACTACACCAGGAAAGTGTTGTGGGCAGTGAAAGGGACAACAACACACAAAAATTAAGAACTTGGTGAAGTTATTCACAGCATCTAAGAAAAATCTGCTTTTCATAAGGAATGACAAACCCCAATTCAGCACTGCAGGTGTAAAACATCTATAAAGTTCCAGGAAATAAAAGGAAGCATTAAGTAGTAAGAAAAAGGCCCAATATTATCATCATTTATGCCCCTGACTGCACCTACCTCTGTAGATCCATGAAGGAAGACATGTCCTTAGATCCCAATCCAGCAACACAGGGCAGGGAAAACACCATGGGCAAAGTGACTCTCTTAAAAGCAGCAGCCCAAATTTCTCCCTGATAGGATGAGGTGAGCTCAGCAGGTGAAACCAATATTGCTTCCAGGTGGTGATGGTGATGAGGATGGTGATGCCTTCTGGGTGCCTGAATAAAGGATGACAGGGAGAAAAAAAACCTGCTATAAACAGTAAAAAGATGAGGGATCAAAAAGCCACTAGGTGTCAGAAATTGTGGTCAATGATATTTCAGAGTCAGCCCAGGGGTTGCTCATCCTTATCAAAGAATCCAGGACAGTTGCTCCACCTTGGATTCAAGGATTTTATGTATTGCAATTATCTGTCTACACTACTTCATTGGGTATACTACCTTGATTTTTTAAAAGCAAGGAAGCATCAGCTCTTGGAGATGGGTATTTCCTGCCATGGTTTCATACCTACAGACAATACAGATGTCAGCAAGTTGGGAAGAACCAGCTAAACCATTCCTTTGCACTTGTCCAGTGTTTCCAGGCCAGGGACAGCTTTATGGAAGCAAAGGAAGGAGTAGAGGTGTGTTCCTCAACGACAGAGATGAGCAATTCCCTTCCTGTGGCATTCCCCCTGCCACAGGGAAACACAGTGGGGATTTTCTCCTTTAACAGGGATAGAAAAGGGGAGTGTGAAGTCATTCAGCAACAACCCAGAGAGCACAGGAGGATTCCAGGTGAACTGCAGAGACCTCCTGAAACCAGTTCCAGTGAAAAAAAGTTTTTCATGTGGAAGCAGATGGATTATATCATGCTAAAATGTCACAATGTCTTCAGATGGAGCACAAGCAGCACAGCAATTTGGGGATAATTGTGGGACTTTCTGAACCACAGCCAAACACACATCTGGCAAGTCAGGGGGGACAGGTGTGTACATCAGGGATAGGGTCCAACATGAGGATGGACTGTGAGCTGTGGAGATCACAGAATCCCAGAATGGTTTGGGATGGGAGAGACCTTAATGCTCATCCCATCCCACTCCTGCTCTGGGTAGGGACACCTCCCACCAGCCCAGGGTGCTCCAACCCCATCCAACCTGGGCTGGAACACTCCCAGGGATGGAGCAGCCACAGCTGCTCTGGGCAACCTGTGCCAGTGTCTCAGCACCTCACAGCCAAGAATTCCTTCCCAATATCCCATCTGTCCCTGCCCTCAGACAATGGGAAACCATCCCTCCTTGTCCTGTCAATTCCAGGCCCTTATCCAAAGTCTCTCTCCAGCTCTCCTGGAGTCCCTTTAGGCACTGGAAAGGACTCTAAGATCTCCCTAGAGCCTTCTCTTCCCGAGGCTGAGCACCCCCAGCTCTCCCAGCCTGTCCCTATAGCAAAGGTGCATCACCTTCAGAGCATCTCTGTGGCCTCACTCCAACAGCTCCACTAACATAAACACTAAACACATTCTGAGTTAGCTGCCACCAAATCAAAACAGGACTGCACTGATTTAAGAGGACAGTGGGCTAGAAAACACATCCCTTTATGTCCAGAAACAGCTTTGGCACAGTCCAGAAAAACTTCAGGGTCTGCACTGCTAGGACCTCCTCCAGCTCCTCTCCCAGAGCTGCAGCATCCAACAGGGCCATCCATCCTGAAATGCATTTGGGAACAAACTTACACTTCAGGAGGGGAATCTGTGAGCATTTTAATTCTGTTAAGCCCAAAATAATGATAAACAAGGATAATAGTTACAAAAATTCCCCCTCCCAAAAGAGTCCTAGAAATCCTAATTTACTGCCTGGTAGCTTGGATTCACTAACCAGAAATACAGTAACTTAATAATCTTAGCATAGCAGTTTTCAGGAAGGAAAATTAACTAATTCATTATCACTTCTAATTTGCTGAGGCATAGCTGCCATATTTGTAAAATCAGCAGGTTCAGAAAAAAAAAAAAAAACCAACTTTTTAATGAATGCTCTTTTTTCTCCCCCCCCTCCTCTTCCATAGCTCCATAAATGACACAATTCCTTAGCTCCCTCTAGTGCCAATTTCCCAGATAAATTTTCCCACTAATGACTGTATTCACCAATGTAATCATCGGAGCAAATTAAAAATTCACTTGGCAATAATTAACTAGTGAACTCTCAAAGGATGGAGTAAATTGCCATGAACTAAAGCAGAATTCAACTGGTGGCACAATTACAAAGAAAGGTCAAACATAGGTTTTTTCCACACCGACACAAATCCGACGGCGACGCGCAGACATTGTGGGCTGGGAACAATCGAGGCACACGTGCCAATAAGGAGCAGCAGGCAGGGAACAGGGATAGCACACAGAGCAGCTCTATCATTCCTCTGACATTTCCAATCCCATTAGTAAAATTGCATTCATTTCTTTCTGTATTTTTTTTCATCGCAGCCTTCATTTCGAAGGTTTCATCATTTGGTGTTCCAAAGATACTCCATGCTGGAATTGGACACCTAAAAATATCTCTGTTTTAAATATTTTTGTATCTTAAATAGTAAAATATCTTTTTTTTTTTCCTTATGGGTTTTAAAAATGGGCTGAAAAAAACAGTATATGGTTACATATTATCACAGAATAATCAGAGTTGGAAGGGATCCATATATATATGTCATAGAATCATAGAATTTAGG
>NW_008667786.1:0-1755 GCF_000695815.1 Acanthisitta chloris
CGGCACCCCTGAGGGGGGCGTGGCCAATGCGGGAGGTGTGATGCTGTTCACGGGGTTCAGCCCCGTTCTTGGGGGCCCAACACAGGGAGGTGAGATGAGTGTGCGGGGGCTCAGTCGCTCCCGAGGGGACGCATGAATTTGCAAGGGCTCAAGCCTGAGTCAATGCAGGAGGTGCGATGAGTTTTTGAGGGCTCAGCTCCCCCCCCAGGGAAGTGTGGCCAGTGCAGGAGGTGTGGGGAGTGTGCGGGGGTTCAGGCCGGTCCTGGCGAGTGTGCGGGGGCTCAGCCCGGTCCTGGAGGGGGTGAGAAGGAGGTGTGATGGATTTTTGGTGGCTCAGACCCCTCAAGGAGCCAATGCAGGAGGCGTGATGAGTTTTTAGGGACCAGGCCCCTCGAGGGCATGTGTACATTATAGGACATTAAATGAGTTTGGGTAGGCTCTGCTCTATCCTTGTGGAACCAGGGCAGGAGGTGTGATGAGTTTGCAGGGGCTCCACACCCCTAAGGGAGGCGTAGCCAATGTGGGAGGTGTGATGCTGTTGAAGGGGCTCAGCCCCGTTCTTGGGGGCCCAACACAGGGAGGTGAGATGAGTTGGCAGGAGCTCAGCCCTGTCCTTTGGGGCGGCGGAAGGCAAGCAGGAGGTGCAGTGAGTTTGTGGGATCTCAGCCCTGTCCTTGCATGGCCAGCGCGGGAGGTGTGATGAGTTTGTGGTTTAAAAACACCCCATGTGGGGCAGGTCTGGCTGCACCATGCAGCACCTGCACCCTCAGGCACATGGTGGGCTTGTTGGGGTGTCCTGTGCAGGTCCAGCGGTTGGACTGGAGGATCCCTGTGGGTCCCTTCCAGCCCAGGATGTTCTGTGATTCTGTGCCCCTTGAAATGGTGAACAGACAGGTATTTTTGTCATATTTTGTCCCAAAAGTGAGTGATCCGGACAGAAGGGCTGGTAGGAGCCAGGCAGGTTGGTGTTGCATCAAGGAAAGGTTTAGCACGGTGGGATGTCCTGGTCCCTTGTTGATGTAAAAAAATAAATGTTTTTGGAGTCCATGGCTTGCTGTCACACATTTCCTGCCCACCTCGAAAGCCAATATTCATGCTCAGCTCCTAGGAAACTGCTCCCTGCCTTTCCTTTCAAATAAATCCTCGTTTGGACGGCGCTTTCCCGGCCGGAGCTGCTGGAGATGCCCACCTTGCTGCAGCTGGAATCCCGGGATGCGCCGGGATGTCCTGCCGACGCCGCGGTGCGTGTGGGTTAGAGAGGCGATGCAGCAGTGCCGGCAGGGATCGGCCACCCACACGGCAGGGACCGTCCGCCCACACTGCTCCTCGCCGACCTAGCAGAGGGAGCCCCGTGGAGCATGCGAGTCTAACTACGGATAAACATCCTTTTAGCTCGTCCCATTCCTTCCCGAGCGCGTTTCGGGTCTCCCGGTTCATGCCTGTGTCAGCAGCTTCTAATTGGCTGCGGGAAGAATTGGCAGGATGAGCTTAAACAGCTTAAATTGGTGGTTTGAACCAGCCCTGCTAACCTGGAAGGGATTTAGGAAGCCTCCGTGCAGGAGGATTTGCTGAATCAATGAGCAGCCAGGCTGTGCAGAGGGAGCCGGGCCAGAGGGTTGGGAGCGGCTCCTCCGGAGGAGGAGGGACAGCAGGAACTCCCTAGGTCCATCCCTGCTCCAAAACAGTGTGCCAGTCATGCTTCAGTCTACTCAGCTTGGTCCAAGCTTGGAGAAGAGTATCCAGCCCTGCTGCAGG
>NW_008667786.1:1787-7315 GCF_000695815.1 Acanthisitta chloris
TTTCTAAGAGGACTTAGTTTTAATTCTCTGCTTGTCCTGAGATGTGCGTGGGACAAAGGGGGAATGGCTTCCTACTGCCAGAGGGCAGGGTTAAATGGGATATTGCAAAGGAATTCCTCCCTGTGAGTGTGGTGAGGCATTGGCATAGGTTCCCAAGAACCTGTGGCTGCCCCATCCCTGGAAGTGTTCCAGACCAGGTTGGATGGGGCTTGGAGCAACCTGGTCTAGTGAAAGGTGTCCCTGCCCATGGCAGGGGGAGGGAAGAGCTTTAAGGTCCCTCAGAAGTCCTTGTCAAGACACTTGTCAAACAAAACTGGATGGATAGAAGTCAGCAGAGATGGTGCAGACTCGCTGCCTGCCTTGTATCTTGGCATGGGCTGGGTTTGCTTGACACCTGGGCTTCTGGTGCCCTTGGAGCTGCCCTGCTGCCTTCAGCCTGGCCCCAGCTTCTGCTCCAGAAGGATGTGGGTGGCCCACAGGTCCCATGTCCTCTCTGTGGGCTTCTATAAGTAACACAGAGCACCTGGAAAGGCACCCTTGGTGCTGGTGTAAGGACAGATTTTGACCTAAAGATGCAGTAGTGGCTGCAATACTTTGCTAAGTGAGGTTTCTCCTATTAAAAGAGTTGCTTGGTGAGAGCCTTGAAAGGTAGAGAGGTGCAGCAGATGGGAGGCCTGGGGGCTGCGAATGCATGTCTGAGGATTCAGCTGGCCAAGAACAGAGAACATAATGTGTTTGCAGAGAGGTGCTCAGCCTGGTTTGTAAGGATATAAGTACACTCACATTTTATAGAATCACAGAATCTTTTTGATTAGAAAAGCCCCCTGAGATCGTCTAGTCCAACCAGTCCCCCAGCACTGCCAAGGCCACCACTAACCATGTCCCCAAGTGCCACATCCACAGGGCTGTTAAATCCCTCCAGGGATGGTGACTCCCCCACTGTTGTGGGCAGCCTGTTCCAATGTCCGATCACCTTTCCAGAGAGGAAATTTTCCCTAATATCTGACCTAAACCTCCCCTAACACAGCTTGAGGCCATTTCCAAGAAAGATGGAATACCCTGTGAATGAAGAAAAAAGAAAAGGATCTTGTGAAGGAGGACAAGCAGATGAGATTTTGTCTGTGTCTTCTCAGACAGCAGGCACAGGCCAGACTTTAGGGTCAGATACTCACCCACACTGGTAGATTTTTGCCTGCCAGTCCTGACATTACCATCCCAGATTACAGATGACTTCAGGGAGCCTGAAAATTGCTGAAGAACAAGTGTTCTTATATGAACTGGGAAATGGAAATGCAGTTTTCCAAGGAAAGGGCTTGTTAAGCTGGTCAAGAGCTTTAGATTCCTAACAATGAAAGTGGTCTAGGAGAGAAAGAATAAATCATCATCATAAATCATCCTAGATGGTTAGGGTTGGAAGGGGCCTTGAAGATCATCCAGTCCCACCCCTGCCATGGGCAAGGACACCTTCCACTAGACCAGGTTGCTTGAAGCCCCATCCAACCTGGCCTGGAAAACTCCCAGGGATGGAACAGCCACAGCTTCTCTGGGCAGCCTGTGCCCATGCCTCACCACCCTCACAGGAAGCAATTCCTTCAAAGTATCCCATGTCACCCTGCCCTCTGGCAGTGGGAAGACATTCCCCCTTATCCTGTCACTTAATGATGATCCTTGTGTGTCCCAACTCAGGATATTCCATCTGCCCATGGAAAAAGTCACTCTCCCTCTTTTTTATAAGCTTCCTTTAAGTGACTGCTTATGTAGTAGAAGATCCCCAGGTGTGTTTGGAAGGGGCAGGACCAGGTGTGCCTAAACCATTCCTCACACACCTCCCAGTCACTGGTCCATGTGCAAACGGCAGGAGGGGATCCCACAGGCACCTTTGCTTCAGCCTCTGAACCCTTGGAAAATTCTGCCTGATAGCTACTTAAATCCCCTTTTACAAAGGTAGCTGATTGCATTAGTTTCAGCTCTGTCCAGTAATTCTGCAGGACAGTTTATCACTGATGCTCTATGAGAGGGATGTGATGTTTTTGCCAGACTTCTAACATGACTTCCCCCTCCTTCCTCCCCGGCTTTTTTTGGCTGTGGTTTCTCTCTTTTCCCGCTGGACCAGACCAGTCTAGTTCTTGAGCATTTCCTGGTGATTCCTTAATTTCCTGTCATTGCTGTTGTTCTCTAGCCTGTCACCAGTTGCTTTTTGTCTCGAGACCACAGTGCTCTGAGTTTAGAGGCCTTTCCCACATCAAACTGCTTAAAGTCAACACCACCTCTTTTTCCTTCCTTGTCACTGTGATGTGTGGCTGATGGGACGGGTTGATTTTAAGATTTCCTAGGAAAATGGGATAGGGTGCCTCCTCAGGGGCAATGAGGCTGTTGGAGTGTTTACACCTCTCCTCCCTTGTTGTCCTCTTTCCAGCACTCTATACTTAAATTCTTTTTAATCTCCCGCTCAAACCATTAATGAAGAGAGTGATTAGGAGCAGCCCCCAATTGCCAGTGTGAGAGGCTGTCCTGGCATGGCAGTGGATCATTAACTCCTGGAAAATAATTTTCCAGCTAGTTGTGCCTCCAGCTGAATAGTAGTTCCACCTAACTATGGGGTTGTGTTCTGACTTTGCTTCTGAGAATGTTTTCCAAAATGTTCTTTCCAATGAAAAAGAGAAAATATTTCTGGGTGCTGAGGACAGGGTATCCTCCAAAACAGGGATATATCCAGATAAAAAACTAAGGAGAGTAGGTTTACATTGGATATTGGGAAGAAATTGTTCCCTGTGAGGTTGCTGAGGCACTGACACATGTTGCCCAGAGAAGCTGTGGCTGCCCCATCCCTGGAAGTGTTCCAGGCCAGGTTGGATGGAGCTTGGAGCAACCTGGTCTGGTGAAACGTGTCCCTGTCTTACATTGGTATTTCCATCTCTTCTATGCAGAGTTGGGCATTCAGGTCCTCATCTCTTTCTGACCCATTTGTGAAATACACAAATTGGTGCATAAACATACTGTGGGTAAAATTGCCTGTGCCTGGTGTGGACCCACCGCAGCTAAGGCAGCACAACCTTATAGATATTATTCCATTATTTAAAAATCCCTTTGGTTTGCTGACTCCATGTGAGCACTGAGACAGTCCACGTGGCTCCTCCTTCCTGCTGCATGTGTCCCTTGGATCAGCTCCTACACTTTTATTACCCTGGAGGGAGAAAATGCACCTTTTGCGCTGTGTAGATAAGGCCTGAGACAAGCCTTAACCATTCAGAAGTGACTGAGGTTTGCTGCAGGCATGTTACAGGTTGCTGCAGCTCTGGGACCATCTCAGTGGAAATTCAAATGGATAAAGTTCACAAAGAACTGGAACTGCTCAAGGACACAGTTGAAAAAATATTTGGGGAAGCCAGTGGAAGGTTTCCAGCCTGGCTGGTTGCAGGCACAGGAGCAGGAGTGAGGAATGCAGCCTGGCCTCCCCAGCATGGCCACTGCTCAGGGTTTTTATCACTCATGTTGGGATATTAGGGATGTTTTCCCTTAAAAAACAGCCTGGCTTGTGCAGGCCTGTGAGCACGAGGGCATAGCAGCTTTTGGATTAAAAAAATAGCCTTATAATCTTATGTGCTTGATGTTGGCTTAGATGAGATTATTTTTTCCCCATTCTAAAGCAAATATTAAGGATCTGTTCAGCTCTGGCACTGGCAGCATTGCTTCTCTGAAGCTCCTGGAGCAGAAAGCTATGGAGTTTGCTTCCCTCACCAGTGGGAGGGACTGGAGTTACAGGGCTCTCCTCTAAGGACTTTAAAAACAAACCAGTGGATTGTTTAGGGGGAAACGAGTCAAGTCAGTCTTTATATGGCATGTTTGGGCCCCAGGGCTGTGCCCGGTCCCCAGGGAGGAGGGAAGTGTGGCCAGGAGCCAAAGGATGCAGACTGGAACAGTCGGCTATCAGGTCACTGGGTGTTTGATTTACTCACCCTGCCCTAAATCTTGCATTTTTGGCAAGTAAAAACCACTTCTTGAATAAAGCAGGTCATACTAGGAGCAGCTGAGGGAGCTGGAGGGGCTCAACCTGGAGAAAAGGAGTCTCAGGAGGACCTTCTCCCTCTCTACAACTCCCTGACAGGAGGTGCAGCCAGGTGGGGATCAGGCTCTGCTCCCAGGGAGCAAGGGACAGGACAAGAGAAAACAGCCTCAAGCTGTGCCAGGGGGTCAGGTTACATCAGGAGGAATTTCTTCATGGAAGAGGTTGTCAAGCATTGGAAGGGGCTGCCCAGGGCAGTGGTGGAGTCACCATCCCTGGAAGTGTTCAAGAAACAACTAGACGTGGCACTCAGTGCTCTGGTCTAGTTGACAAGGTGGTGATGGGTCACAGGTTGGATTCAATGGCCTTGGAGGTCTTTTCCAGTTTAATGATTCTGTGAAAACGTGTAGTAGAGCTGCTGCTTTATATCCTTTAATTTTAGCAAGCTGGGAAAAGGAAGTAACCCTGATGTCTCCTCCTAGCTTGTGCCCATTCCATCCTGACCGTGACACGTTGGGATGTTGAGCTGTGCTGCTCCCTGCCTGGAGTATGGATATGGATTGAGCCAGGATGGTTGTTCAGGGGTGGTTGTTTTATTCCCGTTGTTCCCTTCTCCATCCAGGCTCCTCCAACTGTAGTGCAACTTGCCCAGACTTGCATGCACAGAAACAGGAGGGAGCCTTGAGGCTGACATAGGAAGGGATTCATTTGGGAATAACAAACTCCAGGGATGGAGGCTAAACTATAACCGTGTGCCAATGCACTCTTGGAGTCTGAATTCCCTAGGGGGAAGGGAGGAAGCAGGAGCAGGATGGGGAATTCCTGCCAGATAGAGCTTCAAAATAGTGACCTCGGGGAGTGCAGTGGCTGTGTTTGGGACAGCTCTGAGCACAGCTGGAAGCTGAAGAGATGTGGAGGAGGAAAAACACCATTTACTTAGAAAACAGAGTGTTGGTGTCGGTGACAGAGAGACAAGGGGTGAATTTGGGGTGCTGTTCTCAGCCCATGTTCCTTGAGGCTCTGCCTGGAGCAGACACAGCCTGAGTGGATTTCTGGGACTCAGATTCCCTGTGACATCTCAGAACTGTTACTTAACCTCTGTGTTTACATCCTCCCGATACTCCTCTGATTGCTTAACTGCTTGTCAAGGACTCTTGAGAGTCTCCAAAGCAGCTCTGGAAGTGCAAAGTGGGATTCCTTGGCCATCCTCCTCCCCATGTTTTTGTGTGTTCGACAGCCCTTTGATAGCAGTGGTGGAATATAAACATCTGGGGTTGAAAAAAGTGTTGCAGAACCTCTGTGGAGATCACACCCTTTGGGGGAATAATGGCCAATACCATCCTGCAGTAAGAAGTGTTTCCTTTTTTTTTCCCTCTTCTCATTCCAGACTTTATATTCAGAGCACCCATTAAATTGAGCAAACCAGGGGAACTCCGAGAAGAATATGAAAGCCAACTAAGGAAGGTCAGTACTGGGGGGAAATTGTGGGCTTTCTTCCAGGACAACTTGGATTTTCTGCAGGAAT
>NW_008667786.1:7339-11758 GCF_000695815.1 Acanthisitta chloris
AAGGTCGTTTATTCCCTTTTTGCTGTTCAGACAGTTCAGAAAATGGCTGTGATTGAGAATGTAGAAGCCAAATTTTGCTGTCTTCCATAACATGGAAATGTAACCTTCTTGGTGGACCTCTAGTGACTGTTCGTTTGTGGAGGTACTTCCATAAAGGCTTTTGCAGCATAAGGCATCTCCTGCACTAACACTCTTCTCTGAAACAATTATGCCAAACTAGAGCTTTTTGTCTATTTTTAGGCAAGGGAAAAAAAAGTCATTTAAAGACTGAAAAAAAAATTATAAGGGAAGAAAAGCTTTTCAGCTAGCTTGGAGTTAAAGTCTGGGCAAATACTTTTTGTGTTTAAAAGGGGATTTTTTTTTAATCTAAGTCATTGAACTATCTCCAGTGGCTACTCAGTGATGGAAATTGGCTGCTTTTAAAGTGAGACAGCACTGGGAAAGCAATGACTGTTGCAGCTGAAGGGATGATGGTTCTCATTGCAACTCGTCTTGTGAGATTTGCTCATAAATTGCTGTGGGTAACTCATGTTATCACTCATGGCTCCTATTTCTGTCATCCCTCCCTCTGTCAGGACCCGTGCACCTTTGCAAGGTGGACTCTGCTCCACTGCTGGTGTCTCTGTCAATAGATCTAATCAACTCTTCTGGGGTCTTGATCTCTTTGCTGGTGGTTTCCCTTGAGATGGGTCCAACCCCTCACTGATTAGTTTACCTGCTGGGGAAGAGGAATCCAGGGGAGTTTGCATCATTGAAGAGTTTTCTTTGGGTCTTCTCTTGAAGATCTCAACAATCATAGAAAGGGTTGGGAAGTGATTGAGTTAGCAAATCAACCTTGTCTGCTAAGTAGGAAAACACTGATTGGATGATATTTAAGGTAAATAACTAGTCTGCGAATCGTGTATGTGTGAGGAGGCAGTTAAAAAGTGTGGAAGGGTCTTCCCTTCTGCTTGTCCTCCACTGATAGGCTGTGTCACTGCAGGTTATTAGCATAACTTTGACTCACTATTTCATTAATTGATCTTAGGAATCATGGACAACCATGGACAACCCTTTTGGGGAAGAAATTTTCCCTAGTATCCTCCCCTGGCACAGCTTGAGGCTGTTTCCCTTTGTACTGTCCTTTGTTCCCTGGGAGCAGAGCCTGACCCCCACCTGGCTGAGCCTCCTGTCAGGGAGTTGTAGAGAGGCCAAATTGTGCCTGTTGACACTTAACACAGTTTCTTTGTGTCTCTGAACTTCTGAATTAGGCAGGAGGAGATGAGAACTCAGGTTTGGGAGTGGAAGCTTTTGTAGGATTTGGCTCCCCTCCGTGTCTGGAGGCACAGGGTTCCATGAGGGATGGGATGGGGATAACCCAGACTGGATTTCCTCCTGAGGATCCGTTCAAAAACCTCTTACATCTCCCAGATGTGAGTTGTTTTATAAACCTGAACTCTTGACCTGCTTCTTAGCCTTCTGCAGTTGAATTCAAAGTCGTTACAATAATTATGCACTGAAGAATGTTTATTTGAATTGGATAATCTCACAGTTTAATTTTCTCCACTGGCTTAAATAAAGAGATAAATATTTGCTGTCTATGCAGGGTGATGAGGTTGTTCCCTCTTTTATATAGTGCACTTGATGCTGGTGCATTTTATATTTCTCCAAAGGAAGATATAATTTCTGTGTGGTAAAACCCTCACTCATCCTGTTCAGCTCTCTGCCTGTGACAAACAAGTCTGTTGCTTCTAAGCACAGCAGTGAGGAGGGAAACTCCTACCTGAGGCATGTGCTGACATGCAGCTTCCAGCAGCATGGGGAGAGGGAGCAGAACCTGGACGAGTGAAGAGAAGATTTCAAATGTGAGTTTGGCAATCTTTGGGAAATCAGTGTTAGTATAGGAATGATTGTCCTGGAATGGGAGTTTCTTGTGTGATTCTTGAGGGGAAAATTACCACTTGTTTGTACTGCTTATATTTTTTCCTGCAGCTTTAGTATCCAAAACAGCTGCAGAGAGGTTAAAATGCATTTCTGATAACTGACAGTCCTGCATCCAGTATTTCAGAAGTGCCACTCAGACAACATGAAGTATCTCTCCCAAGGTGGATGTTTCACACCAAATTATTTCAGTTTCTTACCCTCATGTCCAGCACAGCATTGCCATGTTTGTAAGGAAATTCTCTGGGAGATAACTTACATTAGTCTAATTAAAATTATTACTAAATTTTTAATAGTACAGATTTTATCATTAGAGTTTGGTTCTGTTTGAATTCCAGACCTAAATTTGTTTTTATATCCTGTTAATTAGGATTAGGATCCTGTTGTTGCCTTTATGATTGTTCACTGCCAGCAAAGCTTGTGCTGACACCTCCCACTAACTGTGCCATGGGTTTGCCCAAAATCCTTAAATATTCCTCTGTGTTGTTACATATGCTTGTGGCTTTAGATTTGGGAATTGAGTATAATTTTTTAATTCAGCCAAACAATGGGAAGATTTCAATATAACTTTCTTCCACATGAGAAATGCAGAAGGGACACGCATGTTGGGTGGCTGGCAAAAAAAGTCATCTTTATGGTAAATCTTGATGTGAATTGTGTTAAAGGCTCCTTGAAATGCAGAAATACTGTTGATTTTCAGCAGACTATTCATCATGTCTGTCTGCACCATGTGGCCACAATCTATGTTAGTCAGACACTGTGTTGTAGTTAATTAATAGATCAGGAATTTAAAGATACATCTTAAAACAACTCTGAGCAAGAAGTCAAACCAGTCTTTGAACACATTTGCTGAACACCCATAGTCAACCAAACAGTGGAGTTTTTCCTGGTTTCTGCTTGTTTCCTTTTACTTCTCTTCCTCTTCTCTGGGGGTTTGGATTTAGTAGGATTTGGGTCTTTCTCAGTTTGAAAATCATGATGTGCTTTTCATGTAATACATCGTGAACTCTATTTCCTTCGCCATCCACATGTCCATGCTTTGGGGTTTTTCCCTTCAGCAAAGAAAACTACTGAATGTTTTTGGAAGAATGAGGAGTGGTTGCAATGTCCCTCACTGTCTTCATGTGCAGTGCTGGAGGATCAGTGCTCCAGCTGCCTGTGGATCCCTCGAGCTCTCCTGGAGGGCAGCAGGTTCCTCAGCAGTGCTCTTCCTGAAAGAGAAGGGGAAATTGCAGTGGGGTGAGAAGTTAGGAGGGAACATAACACTTTAGCTTCTTAAGCACCTGAGATGCCTATGCTCAAATATGAGGAAAACCCCAAAGATTTGAATTCCTAGTGCAGTGATTCATCAGTGTGATGAAGATGTGTCAGTCAGAGGTCAGGCTGCTTCTCCTGGGTGAGGATAACATACACAGAAGTTGGGTGGAGGAAGAAGGGAGGATCTGTTCTATATACATATATGTAGACATGTAGACATGGTCTGTGTCTAAGTCCAGAGTTCAGGAAGAGGTGAGAGACAAGCTGGGTCAGTGGCTGGGGAATGAGGGAGAAGAGAGCTGGGTGATATTATCCTGGGCATGGACCATAGGATGGTGTTTTCTGAAGTATGTCTTGTTCATCAGGAAATGGTGGTGGAAAGGAGGAAGAAAGAGGTTGTTGGGTTTGTGCTGCAAACCTGCAAAAGAAGGGGTCCTGGCAGAAATGGGGAGTTTGATTCCTTAGGTGAAGAGAAAAACTGTGTAGCAAGACAGGCAGCCTGTGGGAGTCCCCGTACCCTCTGTCCTAGATCCTGGTGTTCACCTGCACTCCTCATCCTGGTTTGCACTTGAGCTGATAAACTGAATTCAGGCTTTGGGCCTTTAGTTGGCCATCAGAGTGTTAGGAGGCCTCTCTGGATCTTCTCCATCCCAACACATTGGTGAAGCAATGGGATTTCATCTCTCCTGTGGGTTTCACCATGGGATTGCTGTATCCAACCTTTTAATTTAGGTCATGCTTTCTGCATGTCTGCCAAATGATGTGTGCTGTGTTTCAGGCTAAAATTGAAATGGCACAGCTTGCATGAAACTAGTTTTGCACATTTTTATTCCTAGTATGATCATCTACAAGAGGAGAAAAGCTTTTGTGTCTCTGTTTTATAAGGCACTGTGGCAGAGAAGTCTTTTGTCAAGCCCTGGGCCTTACAGTGCCTCTGTTGTTTTTCAAGGATAATAATACTGTGATATTTGTGTAGAGAACACAAATGTATTGTAGAAACAAGCTAATCGTCACATTATTGTGAGAGAGAGGCAATGGGTCTACTCTAGTGCAGAGAAAGGAAGACACACAATTAAATTATGTGACCAGACTCTTCCTCTTGCCAACTTGTCGGTGTAGGACTTCAAATATTTTAAATGCTTTGTCTCTTTTGTCGTTATTTCCAGCTGAGAGAAGAGAAACTACAAGAAGAAAAGGCATCTGAGGAGCTAATTCACAAGTTCATTCTAGACGACATGGATG
>NW_008667786.1:11781-15500 GCF_000695815.1 Acanthisitta chloris
GAAAAAAGATGAATCTGTAGTGCTGAAAGTGAACCAAGAGTGTGTAAGTAAGCTTGTGCTTCCGCTTCCTTCCACACCAGAGACACTGATGATGTGTCTGCCTGTGCCTATCTCTTTTAAGACCTCCACTAGCTGAGTATCTCCTGTTCCAGCGTGTTAAAACTGAGAGCTTTCATCCTTTGGCTTTCCAGGGTTATTTGATTAACATTTATAGCCCCTGAAAGCTATGAGCTAACAGATTCTAGAGATCCATGTAATGAGAACTGTCTTCTAAGGTTTGTTCTGACTGCAGATGTTCTTCTAGAGGTTTCTGTCCCCCCTTTACCCATTAACTCTTCCAAACAGCACATAAATCTGAGATAGCAAAGGTAACTGACATAGAGAAGGTTTAGATTAGAGATGAGGAAGAAATTGTTCCTTGTGAGGGTGCTGAGGCACTGGCACAGGTTGCCCAGAGAAGCTGTGGCTGCCCCATCCCTGGGAGTGTTCCAGGCCACGTTGGATGGGTCTTGGAGCAGCCTGGTCCAGTGGAATGTGTCCCTGTTGGCACTGGATGAGCTTTAAGGTCTCTTCCAACCCAACCCATTCTGGGATTCTGTGATAAATTCTGTGATAGTTCCTTTATCTTCAGGCATATGTGCATTTCCATGAGCATTTCTCCATGAACTTTCTGCAGTGTGGTTGTACTGTAGTACAACATATTCTTCATGCTGATTTTTGCCTATTTCCCATTTCAGTTGTGAGGCTCTGCAGGAAATGCTCTTAAAATTTCCAGACTGATGGGCTGATGTGTGGGGACTGAGTTATGTCCTGTAGTACCTTTCCTGTAGGATTTTCTCACATTTTCTTGATCAACAAATTAACTTTATTGGATGACTAACAGGTCTACACAGGAGCTGTGTGCTTATTCTTGCATTATTTATGCTTTATGTCCTCTGGGTATAACCAGAAACAGGGGTTTGGGGATCTTTAACACTTTTGCAAGAAAGAGCTTTATTTTCCAAGTTATTCTTTCTGTTGTACATGTCAGCTAACTCTTCCTTGATTGACTTCAGTTCCCTGAACGTCTCTCGGACTCAGAGAACGAAGAGCCATTCCAGGGCAAGCAAAGCCATCGCTCAGCCTTCGTTTCCAAGAGCAATGCCTACTCCTTTGCTTTCCTTTCAGGGTAAGATGCTGAGACTTTGTTCAAGCTGATTAATATCCCCTAAAGATGTTGTTTCTACTGTTGTTCTAAACACGCCTGAGATGCTTTAACTCAAATGGCTGTTCCAGTCCAAAATAAGTAATGTTTTCTCCTGGAATTTTAGAGCAGAATCATTGGTGGAACATGGTGTCTGATTCCTTCCTACCTGTCACAAAATCCAAGGGGTTAAGGAAGTTAATGTTAACAGAAAAAATCCTCGCCTGTAGATTTGAATGACAGAAATCATTAGTCAGAAATGTGAATTGTGTGGGATGAACTCAGGAGTGCTGGATCCTTCTCCAGCACAGATATTGAGAGATAGCATCAGCCCCAGACAGCTTTTTCCCTGGAAAGGTGTTGCTTGATGCCGTGGAAGCAGCCAAGTAGCAAGATGTGTTTCCAGATGAGGAGCAAAGGGGTTTCCATAGCTTCATCATTAACTCTGACCTCAGTTAATTGTAAGGCTTGGGTGGAGGTATCCACGTGTGTAGTTTGGAGCCTGTGAACGCAGACCAGGCAAATTCAGGATTCCTGGATCCTGATACCCCCAGGGCATATCTTTCTTACAGCCAAGTGCTGCCAAGGCTGATGCCTCCCCCACAGGCAGCTGCTGCCAGGGCTGTTTTGCTGGTTGTTCCTAAGGCCATGAACAATCTCCTGTTCTCACCCATCTGCTTTCCAGGAATTTAACCACCAAGGTGGAAAGGAGTCGGAGCTGCAACGACACCATCCAGGAGAGATCAAAGAGCAGGCAGAGATCAGCCCCAGCCAGCAAAACAAAGGTACAGGCTGTGCCTGCAAACAGGTTTCTGTGTGTAAATGTTCTTATCTGAGGTTACACAGCACCAGTAATCTGGAGATACAAAATACTGTGTGTGTTATCACCATGGGGCCAATCGCTTCATCCTAGCTCCCAATAAAATCCTGCTGGGATATAAATTACTAAGCAGAAAAGCAGACAGAGTTGTTGGGTAGCATTGGAGGCTAATGGAAGTTGGTAAGGTACTCATCAGGCTTTTGCTCTGTGGTTCATGTTCTATTCAAGGCTGAATCCTCAGCCAAGTAAAGAAAACTCTTTTAAAAGTTTAGGAAAATAATCCTCTCTTCCGTTCCCTTTCTCTCCTCTTCTTTCAAAGCTGTTTAAATAGAGCAAAACTCATTGCTTTCCTGATGTCAGGATGTGTTCTTTGGCACTTCCATGCTGTGAGAATTGCTGGCCTGATCTTCACAGGATCATGGTTTGGGTTGGAAGGGACCTTAAAGCTCAACCAGTCTCTCCCCTGCCATGGGCATGAGACCAGGTTGCTCCAAGCCCTATCCATCCTGGCCTTGAGCACTTCCAGGGCTGGGACATCTATGCAGCTACTCTGCTGGGGCTGCTTCCTAGGATGTTCCACTTCCTCGTGCTGACACCCCTCCTTCTTGGGCTCGGTTTCATCCCTGATGGAGAAGGAGAGGGTTAAATTCCAGAGATCCCATAAGGAACAAAACCCTCTGGTCAGTTTGGTTGGTGCATATTGCTTGTGAAATGGTAAAATCCCTCTTGGGGACACTAAGGTGACCTCAGGGATCACCCATCCTGACATCTCTGAGGTTATGTGCATGGACCATGGTCAGAGAGCATTTAAAATCCTGGTCCAGTTCCCATCTGTGCTGAAGGAGCTCGCCTGAGCCCAAAGTGAGGATCTACAACTCACCTTCCCTCCCAGGACTTCCCCATTTTTGAGCAGATGGCTCATAGGCCTGATTAATAGAGAGTTGCACTACAAAGGTATTCCAAATCTTATTTTGACCTCAAAATAAGTAAGTAGAACCAACTGTCTTTCATGGTAAGCAGGGAAGGGCTGTCTGTCAGTGTTCAAACTGGCTGCTGGATAGAAACAGAGCTAAGAGTAATACCATTTGCAGTTGTGTATTTGCAGCTTTCAGCTCTGATTTTTAGCCCCTCTTAGTTCAGAGGTCACCCCTGAGCCTCTTCTCAAGACCAGACAAACCCAACTCCCTCAGCCCTTCCTCGTGTGTTCTAGACCTTTTCTAAGCCTCATTGCCCTTCTCTGAACTTGCTCCAGCACCTCAATGTCCCTTTTGAAGTGAGGGGCCCAAAACTGAACACAGCACTCGAGGTATGGCCTCACCAACACGGAGCACAGGGGTGTGATCGCTTCCCTAGTCCTACTGGCCACACTACTCTTGATAGAGGCCAAGATGCCATTGGACTTCTTGTCCACCTGTGCACACTGCTGGCTCACATTGAGCCAGCAGCTCTCCAGTTGGTCTGCCGTGGGAGCTGAGTGTCCATATTGTCCTCCAGGACAGCCTTTGTGAGCCATGGTGCCTTGCCTTGCAGGTGCTGCCCATTACTGGCACATCCACGCCGCTGCTGGGGGTCCTGTCCTGCGCCCAGAACAACCGGTGCCTCTCCGCCCCTGACCTGACGGCGGAGAAGCGCCTGGTGCTCAGCGCCGTGTCCTCCCTCTCAGCCCTGCACAAACCTGAGCGCTCCATCAGCCCAGAGAGCAACGACAGCATCTCG
>NW_008667786.1:15552-27627 GCF_000695815.1 Acanthisitta chloris
CTGCTCCCCGTGTACTCCTCCAAAGAGGCTTCCTGATGGCAGAGTGCTGAGTCCTCTCATCATTAAATCCACTCCGAGGAACCTGAGTCGGAGCCTGCAGAAGCCAACCACCTACGAGGCCAGTCCCAGGATACTGAAGAAGTGGGAGCAGATATTCCAGGAGCGTCAGATCAAAAAGACTCTCTCCAAAGCCACCCTTACGTCCTTGGCTTCAGAGCCCGGGGAAGACCTTACAGTTCCTGACATCATCAACTCCAGCAGCTGCACTAAAGAGCAGCCACAAGTGCAGGAGGATCACCTTCCACCTGACCCAAGAGGAGACCCTCGCCCCGAGCTGGATTTCCTTCCTTCTATCAGTGAAACAAAGCTCAGAGGGAGTGAGAAGAGCAGAGGTTCACAGGCCTTAACAATAGATGACAGCGCTGCTGAACAAAAAAAACCCTCAACACACGAGTGTCTGAAGTCACTGACCTAAAAGTGAACACCTTCGTGGACAAATCCTGTCTTAGTCTTGGTCCGAAAATGCTAACCAGAAGACTGATGGGTGTGAGCACATCGCTGCCTGACAACAGCACCCTCGGGGCCCCCATCAAGGCAGCAGGGAAAAAGCAGCTGAAATACCTGAACAACAGTGAGTTGGTCAACGTGCAGAACACCACCTGCAACTCCGTGGAGAACATCATCGGGGAACAGCCCCCATTGCTGCGACGGGGCCGCAAGAGACGCTGCAAAACGAAGCACCTGGAGCACAACGGCTCCGTCAAGAGACTGAGGCACGTGGCAGGGGAGGTGGGCTTGGCCCCCGAGGATCGCCTGGTCCGGGACAGGGAGCAGAAGCTCCAGCAAGAGGAGGAGGACAGGAGATTGGCCCTGCATCTGCAGCGGATTTTCGACAGCGAGAACAGGACAGTGGACAGGCGGAAAGTCCGAGTCGATCGGTACCTGCTGCGCTCCAAGAGCACTCTGGGTGCTAAGTAGCACTGCTGGACGATGTTGCCTTTCTAGAGGTCTGTCAGATTATCTTATAGGAAAACTATTTTTTGTCCTACTTCCACCCACACAATTTGGTTTTTTTTTGTTTCGGGGGTAGGTCCACTTCAGAGAGAAGCCAGAGTCCTTTCAGGTTATAGAACAAAAGAGAGAGAGAATGAGAAAAAAAACCTCCTCTAGCCTTCCTGATCCCTTGGTCTGAAGGAAGTGTCTGTTGTCCCCAGGAATACACTGCAAGGCCTCCACACACAGTCAGGGCCACATGGGTTCCCCAGCTAGGAGGGTTGTGTGAGCTGCACATGGGGTATGAGGTAAGGACCTCATCCATCCCTTGCCTTGCCAAGAGAAATTCAATATGCCAAGAGAAATCCGAGCTCTGCTCATGGAAATTAGGTTGATTCTGTCTTAAGAGTCTTCTCCCTCTCTGCCTGCCCCATTTTCTTCCTTAGGCTGCAGCTGGCTACCATGTCAGCATGGTCAAATGACCTGACTTGAGGGCTGCTGGAGATGGAACTTGCTCTGTGTTTCTCCAGGAAATCCGAACTGGAGCCACCCTTAGCACTTAAAAATGAATGTATCTCACTGTCTGAACCAGCAGTACAGGTCACACATTACTTTTTTGAAGTAGAAAGCCTAGAAAGAAAGAAATGAATGCAGGGGGAGGGGAAAGAGACCTAAAATAAGGATTTTACTGAAGAGCCTTATAGGGACTTATACATTTGTGTTGGTGGCATGGAAGAGAGCTGGGGTGGAGCAGCTGGGAGCCAGGGACCTTTCCTCCTGGTCTTTGCCTCTTCCAAGGCAAGAGGGAGTTGTGCTTTTCCCTCTAACACTGAAGAAAGGGAACTGCTGGCCAGGTGATTTCAGGAAGGAGTTCTGCCTTCAGGATCTTGATCAGCTATGGGAGGATCATATCCTCAGGATCTTGCTCAGCTAAGAGCTCTCTCAACACACCCCAGACCTGTCCTCACACATCCCAGCGTAGCCCGAGGAGGCATCCCGAGGTGTGTGACGCATCCCTGTGCTCTCCAGGCACCCGATGGGATGGCCACAGAGCTGGAATGGGATCCCAGCCTCAGGGCTATGTTCTGAGCTACCTGGCTTCAGGTTCAAACCACTCACAAGGCTCAGGTGAGCGATGCACTAAAAAATTCCACTACAAGGCCTGAAGTAGAGCCTGGAGCAGAGCTAGCTCAGAGCCTGGGCTGGGTGGAGCTTGTTCTCTACCCAGATGTGTCCTGTAGTGGCAGCCAACTCTGAGGATTTCTAGCACTCTTCCACCCAGTAATTCATGGATTATTTCCAGTAATGGAGTTCTAAAACCACCATTTCAACTCGATCCTGCCTTGCAGAGTATTCACTGGGGACCCTCTGTGCCCACAGGGACCTTCACCCAGGGTGGGAGCTGTGGTGTTACCCATCCTGCCAACTCATGTACCAGGTGACTGGGGGAATTTTGGGAATGTAACTGAAGTACTGGGGCAAACTTCCCCATGGGTGACACGAAGGGGAGGACAGCCAGTGCACTTAAACAGATCTGATCCAAGAGAACAGTCGTTGCCCAATTTCCTCTGCCTAAAAATGGTTGAATTTTCTCTCCCTCCACCTTAAATAGTTAAAAAGAAAACAGGAACTGGTTTTCTTTCTTCTCTTCCTGCAGAACTGCAAGGACCCTGGCAGGGTTGGGGGTTTTTTTGGTCCTAATTGAACTGGATTTTTAAAAAAGGGGAAAAAAAGGACAAAAAAAAGAAATCTTATATTTTAATGGATAAAAATTTATATATTTTAAATACTATATTTCAACAGATTGAAAACTTTTGTTTGGAGAAATCTTATAGCAATGATTCCATAATATATATCTCTATCTCTGTATTTCCTTTACCACACAAAATACTGGGTGGGTAAAGGTGTGCCTAGGGCTGGTGAGACCTGGCCTGCTCTACCTTTGTCCCAAACCCAATCCTGCTCCTCTCTGCAGCTGTGAATTAGAAGGGAATTCAGGAATTAGAGCCCTGACCAGACCTAAAGAGCAGCACAGAGAGAAGTAGTGATTGTCTGGATATGCCCTTCGCAGTGACTGGAGCTCAGGAGGGAAAGCACAGCTTTAACTCAATTCATGCTGATTTTCCCAACATTTTGAGCTAAAATATGCACTTCCAAAGTGCATTTAGGCTTAGAATTATTTTCACAGGCCCTTTTCTCTGTGGTTAATTCCTGGAGCCCAAATCAGACTTCCTAAGCAGTTTCCTTTTTCCTTGTGGCGCTTGTGTGGGTGCAGCCACTGCCAGGCCCTCCCTGAAAAGCCTACACCACAAAAACTACATTTACACACTGAATGTATCTTTTCTTTCCCCTCTTCACACAGATTTCACCAGGCCAGTGTCTTAAATATCTTCTTTTGAAAAAGATTTTATAGGTATTTTTGTTTAAATTTCCTCTTTCTAAATCCGAGCTGGGCGGAAGTGCGTGAGATGATGCCTGAACTGGAGCTTGTCCCCAGCCAAAGAAGGGACCCCTTGTGCCCTTGGATTCCCCACCTCACCCTCACTGGGCAGCTGGCTCCCCCCAAAACTGACTTCCCAAGCATCACGCACAGGCCATTGTGTCCATATCCAAGGAGAGCTTTGGATTTGGAATCACAATCATGTCATGGAAGGGTTGTGGCAGTGTGAACCTAGGATGAATGTTTTATCAATTTGACACTCAAAGTCTGTGTAAGCTTGCACAATAAAACCCCAAGTATTGTATATAATTACAATCAAAAGAGCAAGAATTCCCAGCATCTCCCCTTGCAAGGTCAGGAATGACCCTACCTTTGCCGGGAATCATGCCAGCTGGGAAGGAAAATACCTCTTGCTGAATGGTGGGTGCAGCACAACATCTGCAAATGCCCCAAGATGAAACCAAGTATTTATTCACACTTCTATGATAGTCCTTTCCAACCCTCCTCCTCCTTTCCACAGCCTTCCCTCTGGGATTAAGGCTATCCTTGCTGGCTGTGGGATGTCCTCCCAAAATGTGAAGGTGTCTAGTCTCGTGTGAACAAAGCAGGTCAGGAGCTTGCCATGCTGGGAGGGGCTGGGGTTGGTTCCATGACAGGAAGACTCTGTCTGCCAAAGATGCCACCGACTCCAGAAAGTTGCTTTCTGACCCTCTTGGAGCTCTGTGCCTGGGAAAAGCCGTACAGAAAGGTCCATGCTCAGAGTCAGGGAGGTCAGATAAATGAAGGAAAAGTGCCAAAAGGGATCATGCCAGATGATTGTATAATGTTGTTCTATATTGTCAGTATTTCTCTTCCAATGCTATTGTACATGCAGTGCACAGCAGTCATGAAGTGTAGCTTGAACAAGTGCTTCTTTGTGTTCTCTCAGTGGAAGCAGAGGGGGAGGTCGAAGCCTTAAAGACTATCTCTGATTTCAAAAACAAGCCTTTAGCAGTGCTCCGAGGACAGGGCTCTGCCTGGAGCCTGCAACAGCCCTGTCCTGCCTCCCAGTTGTCCAGCAAAAGGTCGACAAAGAGCTTGTCCCATGTGTGAGGGGAAGGATTGCAGGAAAACCTGGACCCACTGGGGGACCTGAGATGAAACCTAACCACTGTTGGATGCAACAGTCCCATGATGGAGACCATGGGTGGCAGCTGGGTGGGACTGGGACACAACACCATTTGGAACCACAGCATGGAATCTGGGATGATCCCCTCGTGTCACATGCATCCAGCACAACCCTTTCCCTTCCCTGTGTCCGTGGAACACCAACGCATCCGCTCTAGAATTAGCTCTTCACTATGCAAACAGGAAAACCTTCAGCTGGGCACAAAGTGGGGGGTGTATGCCTGGTTTCTTTGGTATTTGCTGTCAAACTGTTCAAATCTAGATGTTGCTACACTTTTTTTTTCCCAATAATGCTTTAAATGGTTGTGCTTTTGTGTTCTGAGCTCACCAGCAGAGCACCAGGCTGGTGAAAGACTTCTACAGTCATTTTGGGTCTAGGCTGAACCACCGTGGCTTCACCTGAGTGTTTTATAAAGAAATGGAGGTTACTGAAGGACTGTTGACTTGCATGTGTGAAGTGTGTGAGTAAAATGACATGCAGGTGTCCCTCATGTTGTGGCTTCTGTTGTTTGGAACAGAGTATAAATGCTGCTTGTGAAGCAATTGTCACAAACCAGTAATATGCCAACTGTGTACCAGTAATGTCATGGGGTTTAACAGCAGCAGGACTTGAGCTGCAGGGCAAAGGCCGAGGTTCAAACAGAATAAAACCAGGTTCTGACAGTCTTTCTGCTGAAGTTGCTGTGCTTGGAGATGAGCAGGATCCTACTGCTGCTTGTCCCATACAGGTGGCAGTTGTTCCTGGCTGACTGAGGTTGAGTAATTGTAGAATCACAAAATCATTGAGGTTGGAAAAGCCCTCAGAGACCATTGAGTCCAACCATTCCCCCAGCACTGCCAAGGCCACCATTAACTATGTCCCCAAGTCCCACATCCACATATCTGTTACATCTCCTGAGGGATGGTGACTCCAACACTGCCCTGAGCTTAACCCTTTCCATGCAGAAATTTTTCCTAATACATTTTGCAGAGGAAAAAGGAAAGGTGAAGGTGAGTACAAAGACTTATTTTTCAGGTAGGGAAGCAGCCAGCGGGCAGTGAGCATCTTCCATGATTCATCCAAGCCCATCTGTTTCCAGGTCAGTTTTTGTACAGGGATGGATGAGCAGACACCTTATTGCTCAGGAATTGCAGAGCCCAGCAGCAAGCAGCAATGGTTTTCATGTGCTGTCACTGCAGCCTTGTGGCTGTTTTGGTGCTTCCAAGCTGGAAGTTGCTGCCTGAAAACCAGAGATGAATCTTATCACCATACTGGATTTTTCTGCCTCAGGAGGGGGACGATGGCTCCAAACAAGTTAGGAAATAGCATACATTTTATCCAAGGTGTGGGATGCTTTATTCAGCCCCTGTGGACTAGACTTTGCACATCTTGGCCTCCTCTTCCCAACAGCTATAGCTCTTTGGGACTCTCCTGCTTGGAGAGCATCTGTGAAAAGGGCTTTTACCACCTGTGTCTTGTCCCACGGCCTGGCCATCTTGGGGGGATCTCAGACACATCCTGGAATTCCTCCTGCCTCGAAACCTCCTCAGGTATGCCCTGGGGCTAGATCTCCTCTTTTGGAGGCCAGGGTTGTAAGCAGAGCAATGGGACAGCTCCTGTTTGATCTTCCCTCCCATGGCTCTGCCCACCACAGTGGTCATCACCGTGGCTGGGACATAGAGGCAGCTGCTGGCATCCAGCTCTATCCTGGAACCCACATGAAACACAGGAGCCCCAAAAGCAAAGGTGCCAGTAGTCCTGAGCAACTCAAGAGGGTTGCCAGCGCAAGGACACCTTCATCATAGAATGGTTTGGGTTGGAAGGACCTTAAAGTTCATCTTGTTCCACCCCCTGCCATGGGCAGGGACACCTTCCACTAGCCCAGGGTGTCCCAAGCCCTGTTCAACCTGGCCTGGAACACTTCCAGGGATGGGGCAGCCACAGCTGCTCTGGACAGCCTGTGCCACTACCTCACCACCCTCCCAGGGAGGAATTCCTTCCCAATATCTAATTTCTATCTCCCCTCTTTGAGTTTAAAGTTATTATTAACCCTTGTCCCATACCTTTTATAACCCCAAGGCGAGGGAGGACCAGTCACACCATAGCAGGTTTGCAGGCAGCCTCATCCTTCTGGGTGAAGTTCACACCCCTGACCACAGCAGAAACCCTGTGACTGGCCTCAGGGCAGCCAGGAGCTTCCTGCAGGTAGATTTTGGATTGGAATGTCACCTGTGAGCGTTAGGCCTGTCCCACATCATGCAGCTGTTGTCAGGCCATAGAAGTTGCACCATTGCCTCTCAACAAGTAACAACAAGGACTTCTGCGGAAAGCTAGAGACAAGTGAAGCTCTTGGAGGAGCCCCACTAGCAGCCTCCATCACAGCCCAGTCCACCCAGGAGACACCTGGCAGGCTCTGGATCCATCCCATCCCATGGCCCAGAATGGTGTGTGCATCAAACTTTGGTAAGGACCTTCACAGGGGAGAGCTGATCTACTCCAGAAATGCAGCCCTGTGCCTGTGCTACCTGCCAACACAACCATCCTGCCCACTACCTGTCCAGAATTCACAGCAACCCACAGAATTATTCACCCAGTTTTGCCAAGTTTTCCTCCCAGACAGTACAAAATGCCTCTTTTGGAGCAAACAACCCTGCAGAAACCCAGGAGAGAGGAAGGGGCACCGACCATGGGAGATGACCTGCTCACTTGTACATGAAGCTGCTTGGCAAAATGAGGGAGGGACACGTGGGACCATTTCAGACAGCTCAGCAAACCTGTACAGTCTTTCTGTATTTACTGGGGGCAATGGGTACTTACTGGGCATGAATCACTCTTAACGCAGATCTCACCCAGGGCTGAGCCCTCTCCCATTGAAACACCCCATGGTTTCTGTGTGGGCAGGAAGAGGCAGGGGCTGCTCACTATCCTTCCTGGAGCCATGGCATCTGTAGCAGGACATACTCAATCTGTCCTTTCTTTGCTTCCAGCTCCACTGGCACCTCCGTGCCCTCCTGCTGCGGTGGCCAGGACTGCTGCCGGAGGCTGCGCAGGGATTTACATCACTCTGGCCTGAAGCTGCCGCTGTCCAGCACAGGCAGAGGGAAGAACTGCCTGCTCTCTGCTTGGTGTGGGTAGGGGCCAGCTGAAATCCCATTCCTGGCCCGATTCAAGCCATGGGAAAAGGAAATGCGTGGAGATAGACTCCAGGATTGCTGTGGATGTCTGCAGCCATCCATCTGCTCAGCACAGCACCCGCAGGGCAGAGCTGGCCCTGGCACTGCCTCCTTGCTGGGCTTCCCACAGCAGTGCGGAGGTGGCTGCAGCTCCCTGCCTCATTCCCACTGCTCCCCAAATCCCAGCCGCAGGCTCAGTCCTTGGCACAGCCCGGCGTTATCCCTGGAGCCTGTCACTTCAATCCCACATCCCAGCATGAATTCAACAGACAGGGAAATGCGCTGCCTGTTCATTAGCTCACCCCGATGAGCTGCAGTCCTGCTGGAATTCCCTAGCCATATTCCACCTTCCCATGGAAGTACAACATTGCCAAGCTCACAGGACAGCTTAGGAAAGGGCAGGAATCCAAACCTCCGCACTCCAGCCCTGCTCTCTTATGCCTAAACCTCTCCCTCTCCTCTCACAAACGCTGAGGACAATGTGCAGTTTCTTTTAGGAATGTCTTGGCAGAGCCAGGGCAACAAGCCAGACCCAATTCCCACCTCCAGCTGGAAGCACCAGAGGAACACCAGAAGGTCTCTGCTGTCCCCAAACCCCACACAGCCCACCTGAGGGGCACAAAAGGAATCACATAAACAGAGAGAGCCAATCCACAGCCTTTCCCATGCTGCTGAGCTGAAACAAAGGATGAATCTGGGGCAGAGAAAGGAAATTGATGAAAGCAACAGCCATTTCTCAGATCAGACCTGGAAACCGGCAAACACCCAGGGCTGGAGCTGAATTCCCAGCCACCTGCAAGGTCTGGCTGTTTGCTTCCCTTCAGTCCCATCTGCAGTGCCAGAGAGGCTAAACAGGGAAGTAGCCAAGTGAATCACAAAGATGTTGGGTATCATTTCAAGTCTGCCACTGTGCTACAGCTGACAGAGGCAGCTGCCAGCCCCCACATCCAGAGCCAGCCCTGCCAGGTGCTTCCCGGCCAGCAGACATGAGACAGGCTCACAGGGACACTCAGGTCTGACAGATGATTGTCACCCAGAGATGAGACCTCTGGGGATGGAAACTTTCACTGAGCAGAGCTGCAGGTACAAAGAGGCTCATTAATAACAGGATTGAGTAGAGACAGGTGCAGACTTATCACTTGCTGTCACTGCAGGAAAATGTATCTGCTGGGAGACTGCACTGGGGCTGTTGTCATTCTTTTAATGGAAAACCGATATACTACCTCAAAGCAGATAAATTGGATCAGTCCAAATGGCCATCTAGGTCAGCACCTCATCTTCAGCATTGCCAAAAGTGGATACCATGGAATGGCAGCTAGGACCAAGGGTCTAATTAATGATGAATACAGTGTCCTGCTCACATGGTTCAGCCACACAACAGGCTGCTGTACCCATATGAGTTGAAGATCATAGAATCATGGAATTGTTAAGGCTGGAAAAGCTCTTTGAGATCATCAAGTCCAACAATTCCCCCAGCACTGCCAAGGCCACCATTAATTATGTCCCCAAGTGCCACATCCACATGGCTGTTAAATCCCTCCAGGGACATGACTCCACCACTGCCCT
Source organism: Acanthisitta chloris (assembly GCF_000695815.1). Lineage (NCBI taxonomy): Eukaryota > Metazoa > Chordata > Aves > Passeriformes > Acanthisittidae > Acanthisitta > Acanthisitta chloris. Next base: position 24,872 of record NW_008667786.1, read on the forward strand.
GGTCAGCCTGTGCCAGGGCTGGACAACCATTTTGGACAAGGAATTTTCCCCAGTATAAACCTAAATGTATAGGTTTATATATGTATGTAAACCTATAAACGTAAACCTCCCCTGGCACAACTTAAGGCTGTTTCCTCTTGTCCTGTCCCTTGTTCCCTAGGAGCAGAGCCTGACCCCACCTGGCTGCACCTCCTGTCAGAGAGTTGTGGAGAGTCCCCCTTGAGCCTCCTTTTCTTCAGGCTGAGCCCCCCAAGCTCTGTCAGTTGCTCCTTGTGCTCCAGACCCTTCACCATCTCCATTCCCATCTCTGAACACACTCCATCCCCTGAATGTCCTTGTCGTAGGGGTTCCCAGAACAGGCCCTAGGACTGGAGGTGCCTCAGCAGTGCCAGCACAGGGGATGGGCACTGCCCTGGGCCTGTGCCCATACCTGTGCTGGTACTAGTTGGATGCTGCAGGGGGTTGCAACTAGGTGACCTTTTCAAAGGTCTCTTCCAACTCAAACCAGTCTGTGATTCTGTGACAATTCATTGTAGGAGAGATACAGATCATGAAGGAAACAGAAGAAAGAATCCCCTGGAGCAAAGAACAATCTCTGTTAGCTTTCCCCAGAGAGACAATAAATATTTACAGGAGACTTTATGCAGGAGAAAACCAAGGAGCAGAGCCTGCTGGGAGCAAGGATGAGGCTTCCCAGGATGCAGAAGCAGTTTTGCCAGGCCATTACAATAGGTCACAATTTTCCCAGGAGGCATTCAAACTGCCCAAATCAATTTAATATAAATTTCCAATCAGCTTTCTCAGGGCTGATTTCTCTGGGCTGTCAGCAGATGAAATCCCTGACACAGGTCATGGATGAAATCCACAGGGGCATGGCAGGAATGGGACTTTGGGAACATCTCATCCCCACCTTTCACATCTGGTGACAGTGACAGAGACACACAGGAATGGATAGCATCAACCTTGGCCCCATGAGCCTTTGGTTCCTCATCACCTGGGCATGTGTCCACTCAGTCAAACCCTTGAGTGGGTTATCAGTGGTGTGTGGGAGATGTGTGGGAGAAGCTCTCCCACATTTCATGGACTTGGGAATCTCCCAAACCCTGCAAGCCAGAGGGAGGCCATGATCCGAGTGCACAGAGCTGACAGCTGAGCCACCAACAACTCTCTGAATAAGACAAGAAGAAATAAACCTTTTGAGGCAAAACTTCTTATCTAGCAGCAATCAGAAACCAGAAAAATCCAGGGAAAGACACATCTTGATGAGAGCAAACCTAGACAACCTCAGTGCAGCTGAGCCAGAGCCTGAGATTTCTATAACACACTTCAAGCAGGAGCGAGAGGAACCCCAGAACCACCACACCAGGCACAGTTACTTGTTCTTATGATCTACTTTGTCTCCACATTTGCTGTGTTGGAAAGGCAATCTGTAAGGGGGGGGAAACTGCAGGCACCCAGCTGGAGAGGAGGAGGAGGATGGGATGCAGAGAGGCAGAGCACAGTGTGGACCACACAGCATCATGGAGGTGAGGGATGCCACTGACACTGCCTCAGATCACCCTCGTCTTCCTTCCACATGCAGGAAGTCTCCAGCAGTGATTTTCAGGTTTCTTAGTCCTTTCAAGGAAAATTCCAGCTCCCACAATCCTGGGGACTTCCAAAATGGCTCTCCAAGGGTGGGAAAGAAAACTCTCCAGTGAGTGAGAAATAGCGGGAACAGAACAAACTACGTCTGATTTGGGTCTGGAATGAATGAAACCAGCAAAAACAAAGGCACAGGTGTTATTGACTCCAGTCATCTGGTTAGTTTTCCTACACTTGATCCCATTCCAGGTTGGAGTATTGCGTGAAGCCACTGATGGCACATTTAGCTCATGTTTTACTAAACAGATTTCCTCTTTTTTTAGCCCTTCCAATTAACCAAGCCCATGACACTGGATTTGGACTCACCTCCTAGCTCTACCAAAACCCCTCTGGCCTCAGGGAGAAGCCATTTCATTATTCCTTACTTATGGATATTAAATGGGGATTTTCTTTGTCAAGAGCTTTGCTTTCTAATAATGAAAGGTCACCTCAGTGGCTCACAGTTATTGTTACAATAAAGAGAATTAGAGTAACAATTTCAACTCAGTAACAGGAAGGAAGTAGTTTGTAGAGAACTCTCCTCAGATGAGGAAGTAAATGTGGATGTTAATTTCCAGCTCAAGATAGCTAAATGGTGTGTGTGAGTTGGACTATGCAGGCAAGGACTCATGGGATTTACACTTTTCCGCTGTCTCCTTTCCCTTGTCAAGAAGTCTTCAGGGAGAACCTAGAGCCCTTTCCAATGCCTAAAGGGGGTCCAAGAGAGCTGCAGAGGGACTTTGGACAAGGGTCTGGAGGGACAGCACAAGGGGAGAATAGCTTCCCACTGTTATAAATTGCGGCTCAATAAATTGGCAGGAGCCAGTTCAATTAGGAAATTTTATTGATTGAGCAAGGCTTCAGCAAGCCAAACAGCGCTGGGCGGCCGGGGAGTCTCTGCTCCGCCAAGGGCGCACACCCTTCCCCAAAGTTCTCGGTTGGAGACGGCTGGTGCACTCTGCGCATGCGCGAGCTGTTGCTAGGGACGCTGTTCCCTTGTTGCTAGGGACGCTGTTCCTGCTCCTTGTGGTCGTAGGGCTGGAGATGCCCTTCCCGATGCTTCCGTGTGTAGGTTCCTCGACCTATTGTACACCTTTTAACTTTACACCTATATTTTCTATTCTACAGTTAGG
>NW_008667787.1:0-5896 GCF_000695815.1 Acanthisitta chloris
CTTGTCCTGTCACTGCAACTCTTAACAGAGTCCCTCTCCGTCTCCTCTGTAGGTCCCCTTCTGGAAGGCTGCTATGAGCTCTCCACACAACCTTCTCTTCTCCAGGTTGAACAGCCCCAGCTTCCTCAGCCTGTTTTCATACGGATGCTCCAGTCCTCTTAACTTCGTGGCCTCCTCTGGACTTGCTCCAACAGTGTCATGTCCTTCTTACACTGAGGGGGCTGTGAGTACACACTGCCGGGTCATGGTGAGTTTCTCATCAATCATCACCCCCAAGTCTTTCTCCTCATTGCTGCTCTCAGTTACTTCCCCACCCAACCTGTAGGTGTGCCTGGAATTGCTGTGACCCAGATATAGGACCTTGCACTTCATGTTGTTGAACTTCATGAGGTTTGCATTGTTCCACCTCCCAAGCTTGCCAAGGTCACTCTGGATGGCACATCCCTTCCCTCCAGCATGTTGACTGCCCCACACAGTGCAGCCAATTCGGTGTCACCAGAACTAGGCTGCCCAGGGAAGTGGTGGCTGCCCTGACTCTGGCAGTGTTCAAGGCCAGGCTGGATGAAGGCTTGAGCAGCCTGATCTAGTGAGGAGGTGTCCCTGCCCATGGCAGGAGGGGTTGGGACTAGATGATCTGTAAGGTCCATTCCAAACCCTAAATTCTATGATTCTATGATTCTATGATCCTATGATTCTATGAACTTTCTGAGGGTGCACTCCATCCCACTGGCCATGTCACTGACAAGTGAAAAATGAAATCTTAGACTCCAGCCTGCAAGACCTGTAATAACTGAGCTGTGAGGGCACAGCTGTGGCATGATATCGCAGCAGTTCTGGCCAGCTCATGAGAAAACAACAGCCTGGGAAAACTTTCAGCTTGACCTAAGACCATCTGCATTCAGCACCTTGCCTGGAGGGCTCAGGGCATGGTGTTAGGCATCTTCTCAGCAACATGACTCAGATAACATTGCTCAGGCCGTGGGACGACTTTGAGGGTCTGAGAGATTTTCCCATTGAGGACACTGTATAAGTGGAACAGATGGCAATGCAGCAGACTGGGAAATTAACAGAATGCTTCCTTAACATGTTGAAAACTGGATTCTACTGGAACACTACTTAGCATATTAGTTTGTGTCAAACCAAGCATGACTGAACTGTCTTCAACTATTTAATAAAACCAGAAAACCAAAGATAAAAGGAACCATTTGTGGAACAGACAGAAATTTGGCTTGCACATGGAAGTATGGCTAATCTAGATAGACACCTAGATGATTTTGTAAAAAAACCAAGCAGTATTCCTTCCACATGTCTGTCTTCTTATTGTGGCTTTCTCCTTTTTTACTCAGTCAGCCCCGTCTTGTCTATGCTGCTTTGGATTTGACCGCCAAACTAAAGCAGATCAAAGAAAGGCAACAAAAGCTTTCTTTGCAATCAACTAGGGTGTTAGGAGCAGATTTCAGCTAAATAAACTCAAACTGAGATGAGAATCCATGCCTATCTTGTTGTATTTTGCACCTAAAATGTTGCAGGAACATTGCATAGAAAATTGCACAGTTTATTGATACTTTCCCTCTTCTAACCTTTGAATCTATTAATGTTGAAGTTGGTTGTCAATTCCCATTGAATCAATCTGATCTGCTTTGTAGCAGAACTGGCACTCCATGGCAGTGGCAGAGAAATAACAGGTCCTGCTCCGAGGATACAGTGACACGAGTTAAGATGTATTCCAAAATGCAAAGTGAATGCCTCCAGTGTGAGTAAAAATCGGTCCTTGTGAAGAACACGTGTACGTGCAATGGATACCATTTCCCTATCCAACATTAACTGAGCAGAGATAGCATTTCCTACTCCCGTTAACAGTGCTACTGGTTTGACTCGATCTGAGAATGCAACAAGTTTCCTTCATGTCATCCAGTTATTTCTGGTACATTAAAATCCTCCTGCCTCCTCAGACCTGTAAGCAAATCCAAGCTGTTATTTTCAGGAAGTCAGGGCTTTTATTTACTCTCTCAGTGTCAATCAGTGTGCTTTCTAGGGATACTGAGGCTGACACATGGCATGAATCACACGTGGATTTATGTACTTCTTCCAGAAGTATCTGCAGCTTGTGCAGATTGGTTTTGACATCTGCTGCCTTTCAAAAAAAGGAGCCAATACTGAGAATTAACACCTGGATTTTCATCTATAGTTAAAAGACATTTCCAAAACTCCCTGGTGTAGTTGCTGTACATACTGACCAAGCAAGCTTTCTTGTCATGGTGACTGTCAGTGCTGTTCAGCATGACTGAATTGAAACCCATAGTCCTGGCAGCCTAAAAGACAAGCAAGCAAAGAGGAAGACGAGGCTGTTGAGGGAAGATTTTAGCCACCAGCTCCCAACAGTATATTTCTGAGGAAAGTGATTCTCCAGCATGAACAGTGTCTGCATTTCCAATCCCCCTCTCTGACACATTTTCTAAAACTTGGTAAAAATTCCCATCTGATGCTGTTTTATGCTGCAGATGTTTTCACATATCTCTCTAGGAATGACAGGCTCTTGATAGCCTTCAGCATAGTGTCTTCTTCACATTGCACAGTCCTTTCTTCTCATGCTTAGCTGGTTGGAGAGCACAGCTAGAAAGTCAGAAGATGCAACTGCAAAAAAGACACAGAAATGTGACTGAGATGGAAATAAAAGCTTTAAAAAAATAGCGAAGTCCAGCAGAAAGATGGTTGTGCTTTTGATCTAAGGATTACATGTAATTCAGGGCACTCCTAGGTCAGGTGCCTGCTCTGGACTTGGAACAGACCTGCTTCATGTAACACCTGCTGCCAGCATTAGTACATTTGACCTACTGGACCTCTGCAGTGTAGGGAGGGGTTCTACTTCCTGGACATAGGTAGACCCCAGTCAGTAAAAGAAGTATGAGATTAAACCATCTCATCATTCCTTTCTTTTTCCTTATTAGTGAGCTAAATTATTACTGGATGCAGGGAAGAGAGGGGGAAAAAAGAGAGATATGTAATACCAATATTACATCAAACCATTCAGATATGACAGAGCTTGCCTATGTAAATATATTGAATGGTTGTCTTACTCTAGAAGGTTTGAATTCCTGGTGACCTTGTAAGGCACATTTAATCTTGCTTTTTTAATTTCTTTACTTAAGAAAGTCTACAGATTCCAAGAGGCCATTGGACCACAAGGCAAAAAATATCTCTCTATGGATGATACTTGGAGTCATGAGCTGTTTGTAATGCAATCCTACAGCACATTCCTCAAGTCTCAGATTCTCAAGTGAGAGATACAAACCTGGCTTTAGTCTGAGCAGCAAAGATCTAACTTGCCAGTGGTTTTATTCATCACCATTTCTCAGTAACTTTAAAGACTAAGATACCTTATCTCTCCTTCAGAAACCCTGAGTCTATGCAAGTTGAAGGAAAGCCAGCAGGAGTTCCAGGTGACCAGCAGCACTGGGAATCAGCTCACAAGTAATGCCATTTGGGCATCAGTATCTTTGCGAATTTGAAGAACTTTCTTGCAGTCATAGTTTAAATTAAAATGGCCAAACGAGTAAGTTAGAGAAAGGAATTCCTGTGAAGGGCTTCCAAAGGAACAACAAGAGAACATGAGGACCAAAACCAGCTTGGCAATGGTTCCTGTGTACTCTGCCAAGGTGAAGTGTATCATGGGGAACTCAGGCAATGCACACTTTGTGTAGAAGCACTAAATATCCTCTAAAAGAGTCATTAAATCTACCAGACAAGTTCCAAAGTGGAAATAGAGCAGTAAGAAGAATACTGAGGTGTAGTAGAGCTAATTTTGCTTCATCTCTAACAGATTTGCACTGCTTATAAAAAATACAATTAGGAATATTTTAAAACTGTTTGAAGTGCTCTGATTTGCAAGGATATGAAAGTTGTCTGAGTTCCAGTGTTTTCTTCAATTAATAAGAAGAAAGCGTTTTACTAGAGCTGCTTTATCAACCCATCTCGTAGATGTGAACAGCATGGTTCCAAGGAGGAAGCTATTGTTGTCCATAGAATGGAGAGGAAAACCTGTGTGGGAGCATAGCTAATGCCTGTGGTATTTAACTGAAGCTGAGGCCAACTCCTCTCTGACTAGAACCTCAGTTCTGTTTAAAGGAACTGCCAAGAAGGCTTGCTTGTGAGAAATATATAACAAAGGGTTGATGAATTTAGATATTTCTGACTGATATATCACAATTTTATCCATACCCATTTATTTCTCAGTATCTGTTCTTATTTTTTTCTGAAGATGCATTCCATGAATAATTTTGATATGCTGCAAGGTAAAAAAAGAGCTGGAAATTGGGCCACTGTAACTTGCTGTACCAGTGCTCGTGTGGCAGATAACTTGAGATTCTATCAGTCTTGGCAACATTTCCTGGCCCTTCTTTATCTAAGAATGAACTGTTCTTGGATGATTTCTCTAGGATACTAGGCATAAACAAAGCGTCTTTTTCCTCTGCCTTCAGCGTCTGGTTCAAGGTCAAATTCAGGGTTGGGGTTATTTTGGAGTGTGGTTTTTTATTCCTCTCCCTTGACTCAAATGTATTGTAAAAAATGGAACAAAATATCTCTCAACATTTCTGTTTTTTTGTACAACTGTTCCTCTAACATGTAATACCAACATGACAAAGTGTAATAGAGTCATGTTTATACTGAGCAGAATTAACTAGGTAATACAGCTGCTAGTTTCAATAATTCTGAAGTTCCTGAGATTTACCTCATATCCTAAATAGGGCCAAAATGCAGAGCTATTTCATTAACAAATACAAATCTCAGTCATGAGATCAATGAAATAAGGAGCTTTTCAAGTTACACATCACGTGGAAGCAAAAGTCAGTGTATACCATGAAAGGATGGATCAAAGTTCAAGTGCTGATAAATAAAACAAGGAGCTTCCCAAAGGAGACAGCAGATGGAACCAAACATCCTCCCTTGCAAGAGCCAGCGTGTTCAAACATCTTAGTACTCAGAGGTCTTGAATGAATCCCAAAAGGCAAAACTATTTATCAGTATCTCCAGTGGCTGACAAAGTTTTGCTAATGCTGAGAATGAGAATGTAAATGAAATGCACTGGTTTTGATTTTATATAACTCAATGTCTCAATGCTAGGTTCAATAAAAGCTGCCTCATTCCTCTGAAGCAGTGATATGAGCCACCTGCCAAGCTATAATGCAGTATCAGGTTGTTGGACTCTCTGATCTTAGGGGGTTTTTCCAAACTTAATGGTTCTATGATCAAGGACAGTACACTGCATTCCGTTTCTATTACTTGCACCCTGAGTGATATTGCTCACATACAGTGGGAATGACAATATTCTGACTGGGCCTTGGTCTCTGTGTTCTTTTTGAAGGATGGTGAGTTCACAATTTTTCAGAGACAACTACTCAGACACAAAACATCACTTCTGCTTTCTCGCACCAGTAGTACATAGCTGTATTCAGGGCTCCAGTTGCTCCATTTGGACACTATACTGAGTCAATACATCCAGTTAGGTCTTCCTTCAGCTTAAGACTGAATTCACCAAAATCTCCACTAAGAAGAAGCCTGAGTAAAGAATTCCACGATGGGGATGCTTATATTTTTCATGTTGCAGTAGTACACTGTGGTTGCTGCCTCTGGTTTTGGGAGGGCAGGGGGTATTACCTGAATGAGAAATCCCCAGAAGTTTGGTACTTTCCTCCCTTTTCTCCTACGCTGATTTTGGCACCACTCCTAGAGAGCAGTTAGAAGAGTCACTGCCCCGCCGGGAAAGTGAAGATGAACCCTGGCACAGGCGGAGCGAGTGCAGGGAAGGGCCCGGGCGGTTCCTAGCGCCCAGCGCGGCAGTTTGATATGGGGCTAACGCAACCCCGAGGCTCTTTTTGCCGGGATGTCTGTGGAATCG
>NW_008667788.1:0-223 GCF_000695815.1 Acanthisitta chloris
CCCCCCAGGTCCGTGTGCCCCCACCTTGTCGGTGATCTCCTTGAGGGAGGGGTAGAGCACGTCCTTGGAGAGCAGAGACTGCATGATGCTGCGCATGACGGGCAGCACGGCGTCCCCCGCGCCCTCCTCCAGCCCCAGCCCCTCCAGCGCCTTGGCCAGCTCCTCCTCCGAGCCCGAGGAGTTCTGGGGGACACCCGTGAGTCCCCTGAGCCCGGGGGACCCC
>NW_008667788.1:635-1038 GCF_000695815.1 Acanthisitta chloris
TGGGACACTGAGACCAGAGGGGGGTGAAGGAGTGGGAATGGGGAATACTGGGGACCCTGTTCCCAAACGGGAGGGCTGAGGGAGTGGGAATGGGAAATACTGGGGGACCCCGTTCCCCAGGAACAGGGAATGGGAGGATCACAGCAAAACCCCAAACCTCCCTCCTTGCTGGGAGAGGAAGTTTTGGGGGCCCTAGGGAGTCACCCAGCAGCACCCAGAGATGCCAACCAGTCCCTGAGCCAACCTGGGGACCCTCCTGCACCCCAACACCCCTGCAGTACCCTGAAATATGCTGGGATGGATCCAGGTGGTGACAACACCAGGTGACAACACCAGTGTGATGTAACCCGTGGGTGAGTCTGCGGGGGAGGGCTGTACTTTTGGGGGATCCCCCACATTCCCA
>NW_008667789.1:0-25226 GCF_000695815.1 Acanthisitta chloris
TGGTCAAAAGTTTGTCAAAATATCTGTAGTTTATCCAGGAAAATATGCTTGGTGAAGACTGCTAGGTGGATGGAAACTTCAGGTCTCCCATGTCATTTCCCTTATGACAGGATGGGTGGCATATCCAACAGACAATGATAGATTGAATCATGACTGATTGGAACATTTGTGCAAAATGTTTCAGGCAAGTTGGCTTAAATAAAATAATGATGTCTGGGATTTCAGCACTGGAAACAAACCATTATGATGATTCTGTAATTCCCTATGTTCACTGCTCTAGTATTCTGTATTTTATTTGCTGTGAATTGCCTTAAATGATAAATACATGAGGTAAGAATGTTTGGGCAGGAATAATTACATTTTAATAATAACAAACATTATTGCAATTTCAAAACTTGAATTTTACTCTGTTTTCCTTAGGAATGTTTATACTGCCCATCTGTCTGTTGTTCCACCTTCTTGGCAACTTTAACTTGCTGACCAGTTTCAACTAAATTCACTAGATGGTTACAGATCTTAAAGGTCTTGAGATCTTATGAGTTTTGCACATATCATTAGTTGGGTAAAGAAGACCAACCCTATAAATATCTCACAGAGAAAAAGGCAAGGAAACTTATTCCAGCAGTGAGGGGGTAGAGGCCACACAGCCAGTCAATCCAGTCTAGTCACTAAGATGCATAGCTCTAAACTACCTATGTCATTTGTCTCCACTCCACCAGCTAACAAAATAAATATGCATATTTTATGTATTTGGAACCTAAAGATGGATCTAGGACACAGAGGTGACAGGTGCTCAGACATGATGGAGCATAAAGTGTACAGCATCATAGTGCTAAAGGAGAAGAGGAAGCTGGAAGAAAGTGCAGTTGGGTGTTTGGGGTATAGAGGAGGTGACCTGGTTTATTGCCAGTAGGAGAGAGCAGGGCATACAGGGTAGACAACTTTTATAATCCAATTACTTTTGTTCCAACGGCAATGAAAAATTTCCACTTGGCTCATAATTCATTGCTTTTGTACATTGTGTCATGGTTAGTCTCTTTCACGGATCATGACAAAGGGCCCATTTTTTTCTTACTTGTTATTTGTTGTGTTTTGTTAGTTTGCTTTTTCAATTTATTTTTAAAACTGAAGCAATTCTAGTGGAGTTAGAATATTTTCAATTATTTGAGCTTTACATCGGGGGAAAAAAAGCACCAAACAATTTTATTCCAGATGGACTCTCTTTTTAAAGTCCAAACCCAAGTAGTATGATACATATATAAACCAGCCCAAACCACTTTCAGGTCAAGGCCTGAATAACTAGAAGACAAAAAAATAAACTTGGATAGATGCTCATGTATGGATGTGTATGTGTTCATATGCATATGTGCATAGTTGTCATAGCAATTTATTCTTGGCTTTCATCTGTCATATGGAAGGCAGGATCACCACAAAAATATTCAAATCCATGGGTCTAGAGAGGATTAATTCAAGACAGCTGAAAGACCTGGCTGATGTCACTGTGGGGCTGCTGTCACCTATGGTGATGAAATGAGGCCACAGAGAACTGGAAAAAGGTCAATGTTATGCCCACCTTCAAAAAAGGCAAGAGGAGGTCTGGGAGAACTGTGAGCCAGTCAGGCTTACCTCAGGCCCTAAAAGCATTATTGAGCATGTCCTCTTGGGGTTTATTTCCATGCATATGAAAGACAAGAAGATAATCAGGAACAGCATGGTTTAACACAGAGCAAATCATGCCTGACCAATTTGACTGTCTGTCATATGAAATAACTGTGTATGTAGACAACAGAAGAGTAACATGTAATACACTTTGATTTTAGATATGCCTTTGACACCATCTCAGCATTCTTTTTTGGGAGGTAAGGATGTACAGGTTGGGTGAATGTAGCATTATTTTGGTAGGTAAGGATGTACAGGTTGGGTGAATGAACCATTAGCTGGGTTGAAAATTAACTCAACAGACAAGCACAAAGGGGAGCAATAGACTTGATTGGAATATTGTAAAAGTAGAGTAACTTGCTGGTGGATAAGTGATATTTGCTGGCCATTATCATTTAATGTCTTCATCAAAGACCTGGACCAAGACACAGGATGTCCTCTCAGCAAATATGCTGACAATACTAAACCTGGAGTGGGGCAGAGGCATTGCTGACATAGTTAATGGCAGAGCTTCGATGCAGAACTTGAGAAACCTGAAGATCATTCCAACATAAATCTCAGTGTCCAACAAGAATAAGTGCTGATCTCCATGCCAGGGACATCGGTACAGACCAGGAACTTGCTGGCTGCAGAGCAGCCCTGTGGGATATTACCTGGGAGTGACAGTGGATGCCAAGTTCTATATGAGCCAACAGTGTGTGGTTCAGTGCAAACAAGGCAGAAGAGCAGCTGTTACGTGGAACGAGACAGGCTGATGGACATGATTACCCTTGTCCTTCCTGGCACTGATGAGGCACCACTGGGAAATATGTACTTAGTTTTGCCACTGGCAACCCTAGTTAAACAGACTTAGAGAAACTGGAGATGTTCCAGCAGGATGCAGTGAGGACAGTGAGGGGCCGTGGACAGGTGGCCTGCAGAGAGCATTTGAGGGAGCTGTGCTGAAGAGGAGGCTGAGGGCAAAACTAATAGCAGCCTCCAGCTGAGTGGGAGTTGCAAAGACCATTAAATCCAAACCTCCTCAGCAATGCCAGAAGGTAAAGCAAGAGGCAGAAGTCATAAACTGCAGTTTAAATTGCTGAGATTGAAAATGAAGAGAAATGCTTAGGTTTAAAAAGGTACCATGTCACTGAAGCATGTCTCCTAGTGAGGATGTGGAGACTCTTTGGCCTAGATGTCCTCCACAGGTTCCTTCCACACCTTGTCCTGCTAACCACCTCCTAGCAGGCAAGGTTCAGCTGTGGTGCTATAAGGCAAACCTCATCTTTGCGGTGCCATGTCTCCTTATTTGTTCATAATCATTTCTGTAGAAGTAAAGTATCCTTGTATCATGGGAAACTGAGACACTACAGAAAACAAGACCCACAGAAAGTTATGTGGCTTGGCAAGGAAGCCTGTGCCAGAACATGGAGAACACTCAGGTGTCCTTAGCCCCCCTCAGAACCCAAACACTTCTTTGAGTCAATCCTGCTCAGGTGTCCTTAGTCCCCCCTCAGGATCCAAACACTTCTTTGAGTCAATCCTGCTAATGGGACACAGTCAGTTGAAATGTGATCTGAATTAGCAAAAGTTAGCAAAAACCAGGATGTTACAAATCGTAAGAGGTAGCAAAATTTTTCTGCCTTTGTGCTGCAATAATTTTCCCAGTTTGCAGCTTTGTGAGGTAAATTTGTGTTAAGTTATAGTAGTATGGTACAACATGAGAATGTAATAGACAGCTGTATCAGGTCAGGCCATGTGCCCACTGAGCTCATCATCATACCTTTGCCAGTATCAGGTGCTTAGCCAAGTTGTGGGGCTTGGGGTGGTCAACCTGTCCATTCCAGCAGGTCACAAGGCATCAACTTCCCACACCAGAAGCCACATCAGACCCATCATGGTTCAGAGTCACCAAAGGACTGTTACTCATTAATTGTCCAAACCCCATTTAAAGCAAATGTGTATTTTTGCCTCCTCTGTATTCTGTGGAATTAGGTTACCAAATCTGATTTCTGCCTGGGTACTAAGACACTGAAAATGAAGCTTTATAATATTTTACAAATTTTCTAGGACCAAAGCAGTGAAAATAGGAGAGAGAGCAAAAAGCATGGGCTTCCAGAATTTCACTGACTTAATAAATATCACTTGTGGCAGCTTGGATTTAGACAAGATTTACCTAACTGCTTTTATTTCATTTAGGGAAAAAGACTCAATGAGCTTCTATTGTCTCAATACTATTTTATTTTTGAAAACTGATCCTCATGCTAAAAATATCTCATCTGGATATATGTTATATTTTTCCTTCTGTGCAGTTAATTTTTGTGACAACAGTACCAGCACAGTGAAAATTTCGGATAGCGATATAAACCTCCTTACTTTTGAACAGATTATAGCAGGTAAATACAGCAACTGCAAAGAAAAATGTGAACCTGACACTGTGAATGGTATGTGTTACTTTCCTTTTGCTTCTAGTTCCCAAAAGTATATGTAAAGTTTGTGAAAGATGTTGAATTATTAGACCAGATAAGAGATCTGTGTTTGCAGCCAGAGCTGCATAGCTCAGGGAGCAGGAGCACAAACTTTACCACACATCTTTCTACCCCCAATGCAGAGAATTTAAGGGACACATGCTGAATCAGATCCATGCCTGTCTGGACCTGGACTAAGAGTCAGTTAATATCTGCTCCTGAACAGCCTTTTGATAGAAGAACATCCTGTTTATATCCTACTATTTAGCATTGGGATTCGGGATGCTTTCCATCAGCTGTGGTTCCATGAACTCTCTCAGCTTTCAGAGACCTTGTAGTGGAGTAAATATTGCACAGCTGCTCCACATGCCCTTTGCACTTCTTTCGTGACATATAAACTGGGATTTTCAGGACTTGATGAAAAGTTTATGAGATGTTTCTGCATCTCTAGCATAATTAAACCTATCTGATTTTGACATAAATAATGTCAGCCACTCTAACAAGACTGTGTATATGAATGTAAAATGCATAGTTAAATAATTGATGCTCACCTGCATAACTGAAAGACAAACTTTTAGAAGCAAAGAGAAGATAACTGTGGATAGGGTGTCACACTCACAGTGTGATTGTAAGTCCCAATGAGGTCATGTACACGTGTGAGTGCTTCTGTTCTAAATGTGTATCTTTCTGCTTTTACAAAATTACAGGGAATGCTTCTATAGCAATCCAGATGTGCTCCAGAGAAGAGATAACACCTGCTTTAAAGCCCTCTCAAATTCTGAATTGCAATGAAAATCTGGACTCCCTAGCATCAAAGGTAATCTTAAATGACTGTTTAAAGTGTCTGAGATTCTGTATCATCCCAAGGGGAAAACAATAAAAGAAGAGGGATAGGAAATTGAGGCAGGAAATATATATGTTTTATGTTTCTTAAAACTTTGCAGAAAGCAAAATAAATGACCAAAGCATTTTTCAGTGGCATTATTGACACGTGTCTGCTTTGCAAGAGGCATGAATTTCTCACAGTGATTATTTTATTTTTCTTGGGTTTGCCTGAACACAGCATCCCATTTCATATTTCTTAACCGGCCTGCAATCTCCTCAGTCAGGTTCCCAATTCACAGCAAATGCCTCTGAATGGAGGTGATGTTGACCCAGGATACCAAATCAGTGAGAAAATGCTAGGAATTTGGAGAACACTGGCATGAGGTAACAAAGTGATCCTGACACCAACATGTTAAGGAGGATTAAGAGTGAAGCCTTTCCCTTTAGTCCTATCATCAGCTGAATATGAATGGAACATTTCTGTCCCTCAAGAGTTCAAATTCTAACTCGTGTATGAAGGACAAACCTTTTTTGGATAAAATCCATAAACCCCTAAGAACTTGCTTTAGGGCTTAGCTCTGCCACATCTGCAAAACATGGAGAGCTGAACATGACTAAGCACATCACAGTGGATCCTTCTCTTTTTCTGCTTCGGTGTTTCATATCCTTTTCACTAGTCCCAATTGAAGAAAAAGAAACAAAAAAGAAACTGGCTACAGTCCCTTTAAAGAACAGTGGTCTCTTTCCTCATGCATTTTTGCTTGACTACTGTACCTTCAACCCAATAATTCACCCTCTTGGATCCTTTGCTGGGAAATCCTTGAACTCAGTATTACATTTTCCCAGTCCATAGCCTTCACTAAATGGTTCAAAGTAAGACATAATATTAACAGTAGCTGTTTGTAATGCCAGTAATGTACAATATAAGGTTATTCTGCTGCCATCAGTAATGTGGGGGTTTGTTGGAAGCTGTGATATTGGGCTGCCATCTAGTGAGCTGAGGGCAGCTTGGGGAGCTAGGGAATGGGAGGAGGAGGTCATGCTAGTGATTCAGAGCTCGATTCCTTTTAAATAGAAATATTTACTTTGAATCCAAGGTGGTGCTAAAAGTCAGAAGTAAGAATAGTGAAAACAGGAGTTCATGATGTACTGTTTGTGATGCATCTGCAGATATTTTCAAGCCAAATAATATCATCTAAAGTAATTATAAATGCAAATATCCTTCCTTCCTATGCAACATGCTCACCTTTGTTTCCTACCATTTCAAGCTTTATAAATCAATGCTGCATGATTGAATTAATCTTGATTTTGGTAGCTTCCCAACATAAACCATTTGAGAACAATTCAGCTATTGAAGCTATTCAGTTAAGCTATTGATTGACAGGATAAGGAAACAGATGACTTGACCTGGTGATTAGCAGATTTTCTGTCTCTTTAAATCTTATTGTTATCTAGCTATACCTTCATATATCATCTAGCTAATACCTCATCATCTTTTTTTGTGTGTTTAGACCCTTAAGATGCTATAGACATTTCTGCCCTACCCATTAAGTACTAACTCACACTGGACCCAACCAGTGCTTATAGCAATTATTATTATTATCTCCAGCACTAGAATATTTTATTTAGATTTTTTTTCTACATTTATTCCAAGTTGACAGTGTACTGAATGTACAATGTACTGAAGTGAGGATAATGTCCTCAGTGCAGGTTTTAAGCACTGTGTTGAGAGGCATGATTATTCCAGATGACATTTCTCAAGCTCCTCTGACAGCTTCTCAAAAATTCCTGTCCTAGTTATTTAAGGAATAATGAAAGGTGTACAGAAGTTTATAGACTCAGAATCTCAATGACCTCAACACAAAGGGGACGTCCTGCTGCTCTCTACAGCTACTTCACAGCAAAGTGTGGAGAACAATAGGGCCAGACTGTTCTTCAAGGGGTGCATTTTAGGATGAGTGGCCACAGAGGCAAGTGGCAATATGGGAAATTCCAATGAGATAAAAGAAAAAATTCTCCTTCGTGCTGGTCAAACACAAGCAATTTTCTGAGGGAGTTTGTGGATAGTCAAAGTGAGACCCTGAGCAGCCTGGTCTCAGCCAGCCCTGCTGGGCTAGGGATGTCCAGCGCTCCCCTCCAACCTAAGCTACTCCATGAGCTCATGAAATCATTCCCTAGGGAGAATTTTCAAACACCATATACTTGAAATGAACATAAACATTTTAGACCATCAATTACTTGGGGATTTTTGAGGGTGTTTTTGATGTGAGAATGTTATATAAGTAATGACTCTTTTTCCTTTCCTCATTTTCTTTCTGTTGAATGGCATTTTCCTCACAGGTTGAAACTGCAGACTGCAGCAAAGTTTCAGCTATTGCAAGTAACACTCAAATCCTCACCTCCATGCCAAACCAACTGACCACACAGAACATTGCTGCTGCTGCAAACATCGCAGTGCAGATTCTGAAAAAGCCAAATGTTTCAGAAGACTTTCAGGTAAGACTTGTTAGGACTAAAATAAGACTGGTGTGGCTTCATATTTGGGATATCAATTCTGTCACCCCTCTACCAGCAGAAGAGACACTGTCCTTCCTCTTAACTATACGTAACACCACAAACAAATGCATCATTTTGCCACTGAGCAGAGTTATTTAAGCAGCCTCAAGTGCATACTTGTGGAATCATTGCTGGGTCAATTCTCAGAGCCAAGTGTAAATTTATTTCTTATCAGCTGTTTAGACTTGCATATATCTGAAATTCTAGTATGAGCATCATTTGATGCTTAAATCAATAATAACCATGAATGAAAGTGTAGCATTTATGAACCCATTGCTGCAAAGTTTGTGCTCTCTTGAATGGCTTCCTGTACTTTGTTACACTGTTGTGTGCACTTTCAGGTAATGCTTATTAGGTGTTCTTACTTTGCCTATCCACTATGTAGCCTATGGTGTGATTTTTTTCAATTGTATTTGAATATTGCCCCTTTTTTCTGCTTGTTTCAGACATCTGTGGCAGTAATGGCTACAGTGAGTCAACTCTTGGATGCCAACGAAACAGAATTTGTCCATAATAATCTTGTCAATGTTACAACAAGGTAACTTTAGCTTTTGCCATTTTCTTTAGATGTAGTCAGTTGCAATTTCCTTTCTGTTTCAGGATGAAAGTGGTTCATGAACAAGTAAAAATATTTTTACTGCTCAACTCCAATACGCAATGTCATTGAGTCAGTAGATTTACACCAACATAAACATTGCTGGATTCTTCTTCTTTGGAGAAAGTATGTGGATAGGAAATGAGGAGCACTTCCCACTGGAGAACCAAATCAGAGAGGAAGCTCAGAAACTGAACCTGTAGCTGTATATTAACAAATAATGATAACTTTTTTCCCCACTCATTATTTTGATGCAGCCTCACAAAAACAATGGAGGAATTTTCTTTGACTGCTAACATCTCACAGCCCAACATTGCAGTCCAGTCTGCTCCACTGAAATTAAGCTCCTCTACAATTCTATTTTTGGCACAGAGAAGTAAGTCCTGTGTGTTGTTGTATTTACCTGGATTCAGTAGTATGAACCATAAATCCTAACACATACACTGCTAATTTTTGCAGACACAGCACTGGGAGATTATTGCTCAAGAAAACTAGAAATACAGGAAAATGTCCCTGGGCTTATTGGTGACCTCAGTACTGAAGTTCAGATACTGTTCAACATATTAAGAAATAGTAAGTTTTTTTTTCCTTTTGAAAACTGCACCTGGGAAAAATCTGAATGACTATTCACTAAACATCCTTGGGGAAAAAACCTTTAGACAATATAAGCAATTACATTTTATGCATGCTGATGGCATATGGTGGTACAAGAAATGCACATGTCAAATGAGTTGGATAATCTTATTTATTTGGTGTTTGGGACTTTTTCATTTGTTTTGTTTTCCAAAACTGAGAGTGTAATGAATCTCTGACCATACCTTTACAAACATCATAATCAAGAACTAGTACATTCTTACCTTGCTTGAAATCTGAAGACATCAACCATTTAGACTAAAATTGCTACTACTGTCAGGTGTCAGCCAGGACATACACATCCTAACACCTACAAATTGGATTAGTCATTAATGGCACAGTCATGTGGGATTTTTCCAGATGTTCATTACTTACACTTTGCAGTGTACAAAGGATAAATTGGTGTTGACTAGGAGGGAAAAAAAAAAAAAAGGTTATATTTCCTCTGTTTCATTTCCTTCAGAATCTAGTGGCTGTGAGGGAGCTTAGCTTTGAACATGTGTATTTCTATGATATCACAAGAGTTTCAGACTGGGCACCTGAAACCAGCAGACTTGTCCTAGGTCTCTCCATATAGTGTCAGTAACATTGAGACATCCCAGCACAACAGTATAATGAAGATGAAGTTAGTGGAGCACTTAGACATCGTAATGCCAAACATCATTTGAATGCAAGCCCATAGGAAAATGAATAATTCAGTCCTCTCACCAGCGTTAGAAAACACTCAAAGAGAGAAATTGCAGCCTCACACACCCCTGCATTGACAATAAAAAAATCACTGAATAGATTATCAACTGGTCACTGTGCTTTCTGTTCATTGTTTCAGACAACAGTCCGGTGGAAAAATAGTGTGATCATAGAATTAAAGACTTTTTCATAATGCCTGTATATCATAACACTTCCCTCAAGACAGCTAGATTGAATGCACAGCTTTTTTATAAAAAACCCTAACAGATTTCTTCCATATTAAGTGCACATTTGTGATATTTTGTAGAGGTAATGTTACATTGACCTCAATCAAATCAGAGACCGATCAAATCAGTCTCTCTCGATCTTTAATAAAAAGTATAAAATCAGTAACAGAACCCATTATATAATCCAGGATTTTTGCTTCATCACTTAAGCAACAATTAAGATTAGTGGTTTAGATCACTTGGATGAACTTTCTCTAATTTGCTAAAGTGTGCAAAAGAAACATAGTCCAAAAGTTGGATCTGAAATTAAAAGTCCAGCCAACCTTTCACTCTGACTTCCCACTAACTGTAAATGTCCCTGGTGTGACTATTTCTTATTTAGAGTTATTAAAAGCCTGACTATTTAGAGTGCATATATATACTGGGATTTAGGATATTATTTTCCTCATTTACCACTATTTTCCCCCAGAAATTATAACAAGAAAAAGGTAATAATTATTTTCACACTCCATCTCATCAAAATTTGAAGATGTCTGTTGAGATTCATGGGAAGAGCAGCTCTTCTCTACTACTTAAAAAAATATATAATTCTAAATAAACACCTAAACAAAAATCTCCTGTAAATTCTGAATGTGTGAAACAGCATAGCATAGGCTTCTTCAAAAGTACCAACTTCTCTGATATCTGCTATTTATACCTACTTTTCTCTGCCTTGTGAAGGTTCATCAGACAATGCAAGAGTTGGATTTGTCCTGTATCAAAATGACAAACTCTTCCAGTCAAGGATTTATCAGAGTCACAACACATTCTCTAAACAAATCATCTCTGGTAACATTGATGGTGGAACAACCAGCAGTGTTGAAATAGCCTTCAGTCCCAAGGTAAGACTCTGTAGGAAACGCTGTGTTCAGTTTGAACCTGAGGCTGCCCTTGCCCTACCATATGTCTTTAGGACTCAGTGGAAGAGGCTCTAGCAGAGATTTTTGGAATACTGCCTTGATTTTTGGCAATAAGCAAGTTACAGAGTTTGTGGGATGTATGAGTGACATAAACGAAAGGTATTTGGATAATGTGGCATAGAAAACATTTTTCAACTTCTGTATTAACCCAATATTACCGAGTCAGTACTGCTAAACTAGGACATTTGTAAGCAAAACTGTATTCCATAAAAAGTTATAGGTATACTGGAGGGGATTTGTCCTAGTGTACATTCGTCCTATATCAAGAATGAAAAAACTTGGGTCCATGGAGGACAGTTTTTCTCTCCAGATGACTGCCAAAATTTTGGAAAACAAGAAAAAGTCAACAGTACTGGCATAGCCCAATACACCTACCAATGTTGGGAATGTTCATTTTTTATACTATCTTTTAACTTCTGCTTCCAGTTAAAACCATTGTGTGCTTTGTTTTGACTTCCTGTGCCAGGAACTGATTCCAGATGTTACTGCTTTCTTGCAGAAAATGCTCTATGTGAGTGTCCATTTGCCAAAACCCCCAAACTTTTAGATAATATGTATTCATGTTTGGCATGGTTTCTCCTGAGAACAGTAGTTGGCTTCTTCCTACAATATTTAACAAAGCTCTTAAGGTCAAATACATTCTTATGACAGATCAGTAATCATCACCATGGATCCACACAGTTAATTCATCTAGGAAACATGTCATTTCTAAGGAAATCACTGAAACAAACTTACAATTGATTTTTTTACTCCTCCTTTTATTCCTTGTTTTTCATTGAACTACCTAATACTGTGATTAGTTGTGTTCTCTTCTTATTTGCACTTCAAGCTGCTTGTTGCTCATTAAAAGTAATTCTAGTTGCAGTACCCTGCAATTGTATGTTGTCTGAAAATGACTGCATGCTGTTTGATGTATGACTGCATGAGCACCACTGTGCTGCAGGAGGGGTAGGGATGGTTCACAGCTTTTATCATTGTTTGCTTCCTATTGCATTGTGGATTCAGCTCCGGTTGGCACTAATATAATGCTACTAATAGCTGAAAACTCCTGTTTGGCTTACTCAGAATTCAACTGGCAGTGTTTAATGCTTCGTCAATGGGAATCCGAATCCTAATTACCTGAATAATTCAGAGAAATAGGTAATTTAACTGGCAATGTTGACTGAGAAAGGCACATCAAGTAAGTTCAAAACGCCAAATTATGCTGTTGCATATATCTACTTCATAAAGTTTACTGGAAACCCACATATCACTTAGTAGGTGTCAACTCCCCTTTCAAAATCAAGTCACTGTCAGTACATGCTCTTTGCTGGTGTGTATCTCTCTATGTTTCTGTAGCCACTTTTTCTCCAATCCATAGTACAACACATCTGAACTGCAGCTGCGTGATCATGCCTGTGTCTTTTGGGACTACACCATCAATGACTGGAGCACCACTGGGTGTGCCAAAGGAAGAGACCAATTCTTGAGATGCAGATGTAATCACACCACTAATTTTGCTGTGCTGATGGTAGGAGATTGTCCTTTCTTGAGTGGGAAGAGCCTGGGTTTATTTTTTTTATGTTGGGTTTTTTTTAACTGTAAGACAAGCATATCAATATATAAGGGCATGGCACACTGAGCTAGAAGGCACAGGAGCTTAAAATGTCCCCGTGTACTTGTTTCTGACCTGTGGCAGATTTGGCAAATTGGAACAGGCAAGTTGAGCCCAAGATGCTGGATAGCTAAATGTATTGGTAAGTCCTGGCTTCCTCTGACACAAATTGTCTGTGCACCCGAGTAACAGGGAAGGGCTATCTTAATTTATTTCCCTTGGTCAGCTGTTGTAGCCTCCAGCTCTGCACCTCCATTGCTGCAGCTGGTTATTAAATGAGTTAGGGTTAGGGTTAGGGTTAGGGTTAGGGTCTAAGGTCTAAAGTGCCCCCAGATGAACAGTAGAGGAGCCTGGAACCTGGGCTAGCTGTGGCACTGCCTTGTGCTGGTCAAATAACTCAAAAGACTAACTACTTCCTTAGCATATATGTTTATAAAATGCAATTGCTCTGTAAATATTAAGCCATAAAGGTTGATACATCGCCCTATTGTACTAACAAGACTATTTAGAAATGACTAACTGTCTGACATTTGCTATTCTTTCGATATTTATTTCAGCTTCTCTAAACAAAACACACCCTGGATAAAATCACATATCTGTGGTCACTAACATCAGCAGTGCCAGGATTTCAGAGTTTCTTTTTACTCTGTCTTCATAGAACAGCATTTCCATATGTGTACTACTTACTTGTTTCAGTATTTCCCTTTATCTTATGCATGTCCTTACTGCACAAAGTGACTGGATTCTAGACAAGATTCCCATCTGATTATGCAATGACAGTATTTTCTGTTTCACCAAAGATATTTACATTTCCTTGCTGCTTTGCTGTCACTGTACAAACAAAGACTGGTTTCAATTTGCAATTCTTTGTAACACCTTAGACCTAGAAGCCAAAATTCAAAATGCTCACCAGTATGAAAAGTTAAAGCTGCTTTTTTGGGCTTGTGACATATGGCATTTTTCTAGGAATAATTTAATCTGCTATTTTCTGAAAATTTGATTGATATTGTTAAACCCCTTTTTGGCATTCTTCACAAACTTATCTAGTTTTGAGGTCCAGAATAATTTTGCATGATCTGAAAATTCTGGCAGTGGCTAGCAACAGTCATAACTTTACCAAAACATTTTTGTTTCTATGTGCAATTAGAAACACAAACTTTAGAAAGAAATTTATCTCTTCTCATCTGATGGAACTGATACAATTTGTTTTCTAGGCTTTTCAGATCAAATACAAATATGCAAAGCCTTTGGAGTATATTTCTTACATTGGTGTTGGATTGTCTGTGGTTGGTCTGGTTATTACCATTTTGTTTCAAATATTCACAAGGTAAGATGCAAACTGCAGGTATTTTACCCTAAGTTACAATATTTTGGTGTGTATATAGTTTGAGGAAAATGATGAGAGTAGACAGTTTAGAACATACTGCAATCTTTTTAATTAGCAAATAATATTTTTAAAAATAGCTAAATCACTTAGCATGTCTTGGGAAGTAAGTGTGGCTTACTGGTTAAACTGCAAACATGAGATATCTCAGTCATGCCACTCACTAGATGAAACTTTTCCATTTTTGTTAATGTTAATCTTTCAACATGAGGAAATATATGTAATTATTATTCATTAAATACACCTTTGAATATGTGAGCTTTGAAAAGTAATGGTAGAGCATGGAAGAGCTCAGTGTGGTAACAGGCCAAGCTTTTCATAGGAACCACAGGGCATAGCTGCTGACAAGAAAAAAGTTTTGCAGCACTTTGACCAGCTATAACTGAGGATCAAGTCAAGGGTTGACCCTTTTACCATGGGCTCACATCATCATGTCTAACACCTGGGTAATGTCCCAGAGTGACATTTGCCCCACCTCCATGGGATAAGGGCAGTCTGCCATTTCTGTTGCTGCCTGCTGCCTTGTTGACATCTCTGTTACTACCCTGGCCAGGCAGTTGACAATACAGACCCAGCACTGAATTATTGCTACATGGGTCCATAATACACTTCGAGCTTTTCAGTTCACTATCTCACTTAATACTAGGCTTGAAAACTGTGTAACAGTATTGCACCACCAGCATGATGTCATTTTTATTTTCCTGTGTACCCTGGTATTACGATGTCTAATCAGTGATCTTCTAGCCAGTAGCTGCTTGTGCTACTGTTTTATTGGGAGTGACTTAATACAAATATAAATGCAGCAAATTCCCTTGATGGACATGCCTGTGATTAATGGTGTCCTGTGATTCCCCTCTGGACAAGGAGCAAAGTCATGCCAACAGAGCTGTAGTTATCATAAGTGAATGCATGTATCTCATCCTGGTTGCTCTGATGTAGATTTGGAGCAAGTCCATCAAGCCCAATGTTTTAAAGATTTTAGATTCTTTCAGACTCTGTCTTTTAAATGTATTTATTTATAAGGCAAAGTTTGGAAGTGAAGGTTTATTATTCTCTTGTACTTTGGAGAGTGTTTAGAAATACCTGTCTTATGCTACTTCACTTCTTAACACTGAAGAAAAGGATTCCAAAAAGAGCTGAGCAGAAAAAAGAAAATGCATCCCAAACTGCAGGTAGACAAGTCCCAGTCCTAAAAGGTGCTGGGTATTGTCTGTTCTAGTTGAAATCAGACAAAACTGATGCATTTGGTAAGTTGTCTGAGAGTAATGATGGTGTATTTCTGCAAACAAATTACTGGTTTGCTTTCTGTCTGTGTTAAAGACTGTACTCTCTAGCTTGTTTTTAGTATAAATGGAAATGAGGAAATATTTTACAATTTTTCCTATTTTGCTCTTATTTTTTTTTCTCTTAAACATATTCCTACCAATAGAAAAACTCGAAAATCATCTGTAACATGGATGTTAGTGAGTCTCTGTTTCTCTATGCTCATTTTTAACATCATCTTCATCTCTGGAATTGAAAACCAAAATGCCAGGAATCACAGCAGCGATACCATCAGCTCCTACAAGCAATACCTGCCCTATGATACTGCCAGTAACACCTTACTCACATCTGACATGGTAGATCCTCCTGCAGACTCCTGGTGTACAGCTGTGGCTGCCCTACTGCACTATTTTTTGTTGGCAACTTTTATGTGGTCAGCACTCAATTCGGCACAGTTGTACTTAATGCTGCTTAGAGCCATGAAGCCCCTTCCTGGACACTTCCTCATAACCATGTCAGCAATCGGATGGGGTAAGATTTAAAGTCGTATATATGGCAACTTTTACAGTACAGAGTACATTCAGGGAGAATTGTAAAGATAGGAGATCAGTAGAGAGCAATTAGAATCAGTGTCTCTCCCTGGTTCAGCACCACGTGATTTAATAATCTCTTGTTACTGCTCACACTACTGGCATGAACTGAGCTTGTTCTCACTGTCCTGATACAGCACTGATACTGATAGCTTGGTCACTGCCACAGCAACACAGGTCTGTTGTGTGAAGGAGAAATGGTCACAGTAGTCAAGGCATTCAACAATCTATCAATGAAGTAAAAAATCTTTCAGATACGGTGATTACATATGTGGACTTAAATTCTTATTTTAGATACCTCTGAGATTCCCCATGACCTCAGCCAGAGCCTTGCATACATTCAAAAAAAAAGAGTGACTGGCATTATTTGTTACATATTATTTATAAATAAGCAAAGAGCACATTCTTAAGTCAGTGCAGCAGTTAGCAGCAACACTGCAAGCTGAAAGGGAGCTACACAGAGAACTGATAAATGCAGAGAGTTGCCCACAAGGTAAAGCAAAAATCTCAGCCTCCTTCCAGAAACTCTTGTAATACAGTGTACAGAAACACCTTTCTTTTCCGTGGTGTGTGTTTAGCTCATGTGATGTGTTGTTTCTGATGGCACCCACCAAGCAGGATTTGATACTGATTGTTTCATTATTATGTTTAGCATTTGTGCAGACAATTCCTCCAAAACATTTAGAATTTGGACTGCATGTGCAAGCCACAAAATTCCCAGCAAAAGCTGCCTGGCTATGTGTCACTGTGCTCCATGTATATTTGCATGACAGCACAGTGTTAGGTTCTTCACTGTGTCCTGTGACTACTTACACGTGTCCAAACCAGCATGATTCTGACTCACTGCTTTTTGGATCTGCTTTGAGAGCACAGTAAATACTTGGCAGTCTGGAAGATCTCAGCGATCAAGAAGGAACAGACCTTAAGAAGCATGGTTATTACCCAGATAAAAACTGTGCATGAGGTTCCTTCCCATAAGACATCCTGCCTAGTGAATATGTAGGCAGGAAACATGGAAGACAAGAAATGAAGCAAAGGCATTGAGGAGGTGAGCCCACTTAGCCATGCTTCCTGCAGGGCAAAAGTTACACTGCATCAATCTGGTATGAAATATAATGGTGCTTGGTGCAATATTTTTTTAAATTAGTTTCTCACCACTGACCAGAGGGTAGGATTGCACAGCTGTAATGAGGGAGACAGCTACAGCACTGGAAGGAGGCTGCTCTTTCCTCACTGGTGTTGCCTAAGGAAGCTGTGTGGAAGCTCTTTAACAGCAAAAATCAGCAAGTCGTGAACATGAGCTGTCCTTGGAAAAATAGTGCTTTCCTCTAGGCTACAGAAAACTCATTTAACTTAGTGTAAGGCAGGTGAAGCACAGCTCTTAAAATCTATGGGATTTAGAGGCAAGAAGTTACTTGTGTTGAAGGGAAGTGTGCCTATGCAACCAAAAAATAAATTGCTAATGTCTCTCTTGTTAATTAGGAATCCCTGCCTTAGTAGTTACAGTAACTCTTGGAGCCACATACAGAGAAGGAAAAGCTCTAAACTACCGACAGGAAGAATTGTAAGTTTACACATTACTACAACACTTGTTATCCCACACCTTTTGTGATGGCTTATTATTGACATAATTCTAGACTTATTGTTGGTGTACTGTTTTGTATATCTAAGTACTTAAAAGACATAAAACTCTTCACTCAAACTAGACATTCACTATTGAGAAACACATTTTCTTCTCATTAAGGATTTAGGGTACTGGATCTACATCTGCTTTGAACCCTTCTGCAAGATCCCCTATGACTTTAAATGCAAACTGCAGACACACTTAGCCTAACTCAAATTCAAGACCTTCATTTAACTGCATAATTACATTTTAGTACCTAAACTTAATCCTCACAGTTATTTAAAATTTGGCCAAAATAACTATATCCCTATTTGCCCTGTGCTCTTGGTATTGGTATTCATTTCAGTGCCTGCATAGCAAAGCAGGACATCAGACTTACAACATACCTTGGTGATAGTGGATGATACAGAATGAAGGTAGATGTCTTCAGAAAATGTAAACACAAACCCCCTCCCAGATGGTGGCCATGTTATGGTACTCCTTTCTGGAGTGTGGACTTCTAATTTGAGATTATCTGAAAATGCAAAAGAAATGTTATTTCAGGATAACTCTGTGCTCCTGAAGCTGTCCCTGTTTTTGTTACAACTTTGTCTGTTAGGTCTCCCCAATTACTCTTTAGCTCCATTACAAAACATATGCTAAAGATAACTTGCATATGGTGACCAGATGTGTATTTGGTTAGCTATATTGCCCCTTTTTATCTGTGTAGTTTTGCATTCCCCAGAGAAAGAGAAGCATGATTGAAAGCCCTCATTTCTCAAGGCTGCTGCTCAGAGCTAAGTTAACAAGGCCTGGAAAGCACTACGAGGTCTTTCACAATGAAAAGTGGAATATTATTTTGTTTTGTTTTGGTATTCTGAATAAGGTGTCTAACCTATCTTTTGAAATTACCTCTCTTTATTAAAAAGTTGCTGGCTTGCAGCACTGGACCAAAATCAGAATTTCAGTGTGCAAAAGCCCATGTTGTGGTCATTCCTCTTGCCAGTAGCATTCATACTCCTGTTTAACATCAACATCTTCATCAAGATCAGTATTGCTGTGATATGGAAGAAGAACAAGTTTTTGACAAGGTGAGATGGCACAGGACTCTTCATATCTTTCAGCAAATATATTCCTCAGTCTCTTGTCACCAGCTCTGACTTTCTTGCCACAGACTTGGATTTTTGACAAAATCTTTGAAAGAAATGTATACTTTAAGTAGGCAGAAGATGAATTCCATTGTTGAAATGGGTCAGACTTTGTTCAAGTGTATATCAGTGAAAACATTTCAGGCTTTTGGCTCTATTTCTTTGGTTATAGTGTCACTCAGCTTTACTTCAATGATAGTTATTCCCAATTTAAATCCATAAAAGTGAGAGCAGAACTGGGTTCAGCCAAACAAGAATTATGAATTTCTCAGCACAGCCCAGCTGGGCTGAACTGGGATGAACACCAGCCCAGCTGTCCAGCAGATTGAAGCAGATACAGTTTGAGTTTTGCATCAACACTCCATGTATTGCCACATGCTACGTCACAAACTCTGCAGTGTACACTGTATTAATTTAAAGGAGATCGTTTTAATTTTTATAAATCCCATGGAACCGATCTGTTCAACAAAACTTTGTACCATTTTTTCATTCCTTTACATACAATTTTCATGGTTGGAGCAACCAAAATACCTTGTCACTGAGTCCCTTGAGGCTTGAAAGAAACTGGATATTCATACTTCACTGGCAGCTTACTCTTATATTGAAAATTAATCACATTTGGACTGAAGTTACAAATATTCTAAAAAGCTTTTAATAGCTAACATGCTAATTTTCAATGCTTCTTGTTGTCTTGGTAAACCTCACTTTTTTTTCTTAAGAAAAGATACATCCAAGCTACATTCCAAACACAGGTTATTCTGATAAATTTGGTTACATTCATTTGTCTAGATTTCTTTTCTGGATGATAGCATCACACAAATGTAGGGAAGTGCATGTTCTCTGCTCATTGAAACTCAATATCTTTTCAATAGAGCCCTGAATAAACAGAAAGTTTAAAGCTCAAAAAGATATTAAATGTTATAGAGAAAGATTGAATAACTTTTTTCATGTGTGTGTTTCTAGGAGCAAAAAGGATTCATTAATGAGAAATATGATTAGCACTATCGCTATAGTGGTAGTGCTCGGAATCACCTGGACAATAGGCTACCTCATGTTAATAAGTAATGAAAAAACAAGTCTTGTTTTCAGCTATCTGTTCTGCATTTTGAATGCTACCCAGGTAAAGTATTTAGCAATTCTGACACTAATAATTGAGATAATAGCAACAACCAAAAATCAGACTTATTTGTTCTCTAGCTTGGTATAGTCTGGGAACTTGATGAAAAGCTGTTGTAGGGATTTCTGTCCAGAAAGGGAAGCTATTCTTCTGGTCTGTCACATATTAAACTCTTCCCAATGTAGGATTTTATTTCAAGGTCAGCACTGAAAAGACTGTCCTGTCTAATTGGATTCTCTTACACCAAGCTGTATAGAAAATTATTTCCAGAATGAATATCAGGAAAAAACTCTCTGTATTAGTTGTTGGAAAGAGTCCCAGGGAAGTAACTAGAGCTTCATGGGTTGAGACTTTTCACAATGATGCTGGATAAAAGCCTACAGGAAAGTGCATGCCTCTTCTTTTCCCCCACAGCCCTCTGGATACTTGGCTTTATATTCATACAAATGTGCCCCTTCATACAGGGCACATGAAGTATGAGGTACTTGGACTAATGGATTCTTCATTATTATACCCCTTTCTTTTTTTTCTGCAAAACAGCTAATTGGAAATATGTGAAAAATCTCCCCACCCCTAAACATGAAGTTGTTTACTATTGGTTTGATCTACTGAAAACTGAGTGCCTGTACACTAGTGACAATGAGATCTGCAAATTCTGTGCAAACAGTCCTGAAGTGATTATTACGACACTGATGGACAGATTATACCCAGGATTTAAAACTGAAATCATGAACAGGAAATAGAGATCCATTTATTTAAAACTCAGGATACCTCTGATTAATCCTTGAAATGAGAATTTAGAAGAACAAGTACAGAAATGCAAAAGTCCTGATTCCCTCTGTGTGTGTCTGACTGAAGCAGCTAAACGCCAGCTAAGTTTAATGCTTATGGCATGCTCAACCAGGTTTTAACTTCATCCTATCTAGCTGAGGGTAATAATATGATCCTGAGACATGCTAATTAATCTATTATGATATGCAAATGAGGCCAGTATATTTGCAAATCCATAGTTACATGGAATAATTTTCCTATTGAAAGTACTTCTTGTATTTCAATTGACTAAAGTAATCGTTAGCAGTTACTGAAAATTGTTTTATGGTTGTTTTTCAAGTCAAGTAACATTGACTAATCTTTTCTGGTTTTAACAGCAAAATATTAACTCCACACTTTCATTTATTCTGCAGGGACTCCAGATTTGTATTTTGTACACTTTCAGAACAACAGTCTTCAGGAAAAAAGTTTCCAAAGTGTTTCCTATTTTCCAGGTACCACTGTATCTGCATTCAAAAACTTACAACATTTCAAAATCACATTTCAGACATTCACAGGAAACTTTCAGATCAACCCAGACTTCTTCAGACAATATTTCCTTGTCTACCTTCCCCAACTGGAGTTAGAAACTTGTACATACATGAACTACAATCCTGCATTTCTCATGGTTTGTTTGATGTAGATGTCACAGGTATCTCGAATGACACACACTACAACAGCAGGTAGCTCAAAATACATCAGAAGTTGAGACCATGAGGAGACAAAAGCAGGACCACGTGCAAGCAAGACTATGTGATTATAAAACAGCAATGCAGTGCTAGAATCTCCTGATGCTACTTGCACTCCATGCCCCTGAGGAAAGTCTTTGAAAGGACCCGAGGTTATTACAGTTTTACATTCCAATACAGATGTATAGAAGTTGCTCTGTTTATGCCCTTCATGTTTTTCAGGCCTGTTGAACATGTTTATCTACCCAATGCAGTGTAACTCTCCTCTCCCTTTCATGAGTAAAAATTCAATTTAATAACTAAAATCTGAATCAACAAACACCATAGCTCTTCTTGGCTCTGGGTCTAAATTCTACTTACTAATTCTATAACATGTTGGCTTGGTCTTACCAGAAGAAAACCTCTATCTTACAATGGTCTTTCAAATTTCCCAGCTGAAACCTCTTTATTATAAATGGTAGTTAGACAAAATATTCTGCTTTCATATGAGGAAGTTAAAACAAAGATGCCTGAAGAAACAGTCTAGGAAAGAAATTAATCACAAATATTTAACATAGATCCTATTCACAGCACCCTCAGCACCAGCCTGTGACGGGAAGCATGTTCGTTTTCGGAAGGGATGGGTGTTACCACAAGAGCACCTGGATTGCTTGTTAGACCCTGCTCTGAACTGACATGGGGCTGCACCTTTCTCTGTCTGACCTTTGCCTTTGTGGGAAACTTGGAAGAGGGATTCCTTGACCTAGGCATTAAGAGTTTGGTTTCTAAACTTCGGCTATAAGTAAATGAAAACCCTCCCCCTTCTCCGAGCACCTTCTATTACTATTATTCAGTACAAAAAGGCTGAAAGCACTGACAAAGGAAGAGGGGTGAAGAGTTTCTGGATGTTAAAGTAAGAAATAAGGAAAGAGGAGAGTACCTGGATGGAAGAGAGCATATGCTGGTTTGAGCATAACCTGTGTATGAAGTGCAAGCAGCTTTTTGTCACCCTGAGCAAAGTGGCAAGGCCTTACTCTAGTTTAATGCATGGGAATATTTATACTGACTCACCCCATTCTCTCTTGTGTGAGAAAAAATACCTGAGTAATTTAGACAGGCAATTTTTAAAAACTGTATTCATTTATTCTGTTCTCTGATCAAATATACTGATATGCTTTGTTGTCTCTGATTTGAACAAAATAAGAACACCGTCTTGAATTTTAAATAATCTGGTTCAAGAAGTGTGGTCAGATTTACCTCACACTTCAATTTTTTTCTGAAAATGAGTGCTGTTTATTTTGAAAACTTCCAAAGAGGGTCAGTGGGCATGATCAGATGTGATGGCTGAACATTTGGGGATTGCATCTTCATATACACTGGACACCACACATGAGACTTTCTGAGTATCTCCATAGAGGTGTTTCATCCGTCCTGAAAAGTTCTCCATGTTTTAGAAAACTGTGCTCTCGTTACGAGGCAGAAAGTAAGAGTTCTCTACGTGTTTCATCCATCCTGAAAAGTTCTCCATGTCTTAGAAAACTGTGCTCTCTTTACGAGGCAGAAAGTAAGAGTTCTCTAGCATTGACAAGCCTCCAAAAAGAGCAGTCACATCAGATACGAGGCTAAAGTTCATCACTGCTCTTCAGAAAAAGAAGAGAAGGTCATAAAGAAGTTCATCACTACTACTTCAGAAAAAGAAGAGAAGGTCATAAAATTTTATCTGGGAAAGATCAAGTTTATGTTTCTATGGAAATCCATGTTTTATGTGCGAATCAAACGTGTCATGTTTGCTTTTGGCAATTCCTTTGATTTCACTGAAGAAAGAGTATTTTAGAAATTACACTGTGGTTTAGGAAGGAAGATATGTGATCGTGTTGTTAAACACAGCTAGGCACTGTGAGGATGGCTCCTTAAACAAATCATAGTATTTTATAATTGTTGATATTTTTCCCCCACAAAACTATTTTCTAAAGCACATTGATTTTCATTTTGAACATGGCTCTTTAAAAAAAAACTAATAAAAACATTGTCTCCATATTATCCTGAAATCCAAGCAAAAATCCCAATTTGAAGTATTGAATGGGAAAAATATTGACTTTTTTACCAATTAAATTAAACATGTTGCATCTAAGTATTTCAGATGCTAATAAAATGCTGTTACAGATAACACTGATCATGACATATACAACATTTTCAGCATCAAGAAACCACAGAAAATTATACATTTCATGTTTTGGTTTTTTTCTTCATCCAGGGAATCCTAATTTCAGAAATGAAACAAAGCAAAATGATCTTTTTCAGGTTATATGCTTAGTTGTTAGAGGACCAATAGTTCAGCTGTTATCTACACGTGGAATATATTTATCTTCATAATGTAGTGAACTTTGGTATCGTTTGTGATACATTGGCTTTAAGGATCATGAATTTTCTTAACACTTTGGAAACACTGCTTTGATAAAGAAATGGATTGGAGAAGGGCTGAGTCATCAGTACAAAGGTATGAAATACAAGTGGCAGAAAGACTAATGGATAGAAAAGTACATTTTTCAAGATCTTTCCTATATTTTTAAAGGCAAAGATTTTTTTCTTTCGTTGAAAATGCCCAATTTCTATATATTTTCTAATAGCAAAGAAGTCTCCTAAATCATGCCCCTCCTCCTCCTTAAAATATTTAGAATTAAAAATGTGCATCATTTTCATCTTTTTTCACCTCCATTTCAAAGTGAGTAACACCTGCTTACTGCTGGTTGGACAGTGCTCTAAGCAGGGACAATGCTCCAAGCAAGGACAAACACTACAAAAATCAGACACCAATGACATTTTTCTTGCCCCAGCAGAGAAAACACCATTTGGGAACCTTGCTTTTCAAGACACTAATGGATAAAGTATGTTCTCAGAGGCATCTTTAGAGCCAGCTTTAGATAGCTCTGCATAGGTACTTCTGGCATATGTACTAGCATGTGTAACTTCATAGAATCACAGAATACTCAGTCTTGGAAGGGACCCACAAAGATCATCAAATAATAAAACGGTGAATGAAACCTAGTTTTAGAGGGAGATCAGAGCAATTGGAAGCTGCAAGAAATAATCCCTTGGCCCTGCACAGGACATCCCTGAGAATCACACCATGTGCCTGAGAGCATTGTCCAAATGCCTCTTGGTGGATTCACCATCCCTGGAGGTTTTCAAGATGAGACTGGATGTGGCACTTAGTACCATGGTCTAGTAACGGCAGTAGGGTCGGACTCGATGATCTTTGAGGTCTCTTCCAACCCGGTTGATTCTATGATTCTATGAGCTCTGTCAGGCTTGGTGCTGTGACCACTGCCCTGGGGAGCTGTTCCAGTGACCAACCACCCTCTGGATGAAAAAACTTTTTTCTAATATCCAACCTAGACCTTCCCTGACACAACTTCAGACCATTCCCTTGGGCCATGTCACTGGCCACCAGAGGGAAGAAATCAGTGTCTGCCTCTCCACTTCCCCTTAGGAGTAAGTTGTATACAGCGATGAGCTCTCCCCTCCGTCTCCAGGCTGAACAAAACAAGTGACCTCCATCCCTCCTTGTACGGCTTCCCCTGATAAATGAAGAAAACCTTCACTGATAAATGAAGAAAAGCAGCAGAAATATCAACTATCCTAGAGCAGCGGGAGGTCCAGTTTCAGCACCTCTGGGAGCAGGACCCTTAGGAGTCCATTCCTGCACCAGTAATAGACAAAACTCAGGAGTATCAGCGGCAGATCCATGTTTGTCTGTCTCAGGCGGACAAGCTCGGAGTGCAGGGCAGGAGAGGGGCGGGGAGGAGGGAGAAGAGGAGCGAAGCCTGGGAGCACATCGCGCCGCGCCAGGGGCTGCTCCCGGCCGCACACACGCTGTGCCCGGAGCGCGGGACGCGCACACACAAACGCGCACAAAGACATACAAAGAGACACAGACACACACAGGCTGACACAGACAGAAACGCTCAGACGCTTCCCGCGCCGCGAGCGCTGGATGCACACACAGACACAAACACACAGACACAGACACACACACACACACTCCATGCCGGGAGCACTGGATGCACACACACACACACTCACACTCCGTGCTGGCAGCACGTGATGCACACAGAGACACACATACGCAGACACAGAGACACACACACACACACACACACACACACACACACACTCTATGCCGGGAGCACTGGATGCACACAAAGACACACACACAGTCCGTGCCGGCAGCACGAGATGCACAGACACAAGCACATACACTCACACACACTCACCACACACTCACTCCGTGCCGGGAGCGCTGGGTGCACACAGAGACACACAAACACAGAGACACACACACTAACACACAAGCACGCACACACTGCGCGCCGGGAGCGCTGGATGCACACGCAGACAAACACATACACGCAGACACAGACACATTCACACTCTCTCTCACACTCACACACACACACACAC
>NW_008667790.1:0-1369 GCF_000695815.1 Acanthisitta chloris
CACAAATTTCTGTGCACAGAAGAGCTGCTGTTTGGATTAATGAACTTCAGAACTAACCTCCTCCCCTCCACACATGTCAGATGTGTCTTTAAAATATACTTGCTTCCCTTGCAAACAGACAGGTGTTAGAAGATACTGTATTTCACAAGTGAGGTTTCAACTATCTGGGAAACCAGAAGGCAATGTTTCCATTTTCACAAGAACATCTTAATGTGAGAATGATAAAAATTATAAAGAATACTAAAACTTAGAAGAAATATATAAGGTTATGGTATTTCAGTGTAAGGTTAGAATCTTTTCACTTTTGCCTTAGTCGTATCTGAGCTCACAGGTATTAAAAACAAAAAAAAAGGAATACTTTGATTCTTTGTGAATGGGAGACAGTGGGAATATCACTCCACCTATAAGTTGGTGGGCTAACTCCTACCATTATGGTGTAGATTAATTTACAAATATTTGCAATCAGAATAATTTCTTAGCCTAAGGACAAAGATCTCTCTTGTGTGTATGTAGGTCTTGTGAATGTGAAAGATAACATCCAGCTCCCAGCCAGGGAACGCACCTAGGATATTCCCTCAGAGAAGCTGGTGTAGGGTTTGCTCTATACTGCTATGGGCCAAACTCCTCCTGCAATAGCCCCCTGTGTGAAGAATCTGAGGAGAAAACCCTGTTCTTGAAAGAGCTAATGAGTGCCAGCTCACTGATCTGAGACAGCAAAGACCATCTGTTCTGGAGGGGTTGATAAATCCTCAGGCTGGGATTTGGCAGACACCAAAATGCCCACCATGTGGACTAGAACTAAGCAATCAACTTGATGACTGATGATGGCTAACCCCAAGAGTTCTGACTGGGCCATTTTCCCAGCAAAGCCCAGGATGGAAACCTGCTCACAGATGCAAGGATGTCTGTGTCCCTGTTTCTCTTTTGCTCTTGTTGTTTCATAGTAGTAGTGCTCCATTACAAGTATTTAGTGACCTCCTTTGTGCTTCACTGTCTCGCTTGTTGGAGAGGTTGTGTGGGGAGAAGAATCAGAACATTGCTTGTCAATCTTGAGGTTTCTGTTCCTGGAGTATTCACTGCTGAACAGCACAATGAAATCATCATTTATTCAGATCTGATCAAGTCTGACAAAACTCCATCATTCTCAGACAAGTATATTTATCACTTATGCCATTTACCAGATCACTTTATTTTCCTTCTAATTGGCCAGAGGTATTCAGGTTCCTAACTACTGAAGTTGATGAGAGTTAGGAGGTCAAATACTTCTATGGATCTGATCCTAAGCTGTATAGAAAATATATTCTCTTAATAACTTGCTTTTATGATGTATTTGATTCTTAAAAACTACCCTATCTATCATTTTATGGTT
>NW_008667790.1:1392-1882 GCF_000695815.1 Acanthisitta chloris
TGTTTTTTGGAAGGGGTTCTTGATGCTCTGGAGCAACATGCAGTTGCATCCTGTATGCAGAGAACTGACTTGTAGAGCAAAGGTGTAGTGTGTTGAGAACTGAACACAATTTCACTTAAACACTTTCAGTACCAAATCCAACAGCCCCTCAGGAATTTCAGTCCACTGCAGGCCCATGACCACTCCCAGCAACTGAGCAGCTTTTTTTGGAAGGGGTTCTTGATGCTCTGGAGCAACATGCAGTTGCATCCTGTATGCAGAGAACTGACTTGTAGAGCAAAGGTGTAGTGTGTTGAGAACTGAACACAATTTCACTTAAACACTTTCAGTACCAAATCCAACAGCCCCTCAGGAATTTCAGTCCACTGCAGGCCCATGACCACTCCCAGCAACTGAGCAGCTGTGGGGGAGGGTGTCAAAGCTTATAGGGTGTCGTGGTTTAACCCCAGCCCGCAGCCAAGAACCACGCAGCCTCTCACTCACTCCCCCA
>NW_008667790.1:2398-55581 GCF_000695815.1 Acanthisitta chloris
CATAGGGTTTGTCTTCAGTAGTAGGGGTAGTACAAGTGAGTAAGAACAGAGAACATTTGTTTGACCATTACACTGAATATTACTCAAGCGTTTACTAATAAGTGACTTCCTAATGGTAAACCTCAATCAACTTGCCTTTCATTAGTATTTCTGTTCTTATTAATAAGTGACTTCCTAATGGTAAACCTCAATCAACTTGCCTTTCATTAGCATTTCTGTTCTCCCCTTGAACCCAATTAAACTGTTCGCATCTCTAACACCCTAAGTTTCACACCCTAATACCATACTCCTAGAGGAACTACATGTTTGTTTTGAGCTTGACTCCTTCTAGTTTAATTTGAATCTTCTTAATTCTTGCACTGGAATATATATGCCTTCCTCTGACAAATCTATTCAACATCCACAAAAGTGCAGCATAAGACTTTTTGAGCTGTAGAATACAGCTGATCATCAGTATCAATAGCTCCTGATGAGCCTCTCCTCCCTGAATTTGTCTAATTTCTTTTTGAATCTATTTACATTTTCACCTCAAAGAGATTACACTGCAAATATGTACTGACTGAGAAGCTCTTTCTTCTATTTGCTCTGAAACCACTGCCTGATCGTTTCCTTGGTTGTCATGTGCTGGGAAATACCAAATACACTATTTGCTATTTGTCTTGTCTGTGCCACTTGTGATTTTATAGACCTCTCCTCCATTCTCCTGAGTCATCGTTTCCCAGGCTGAAGAGTTACAGATTATTAATTTTGCTTCCTGAAGAAGCTACTTCAAACCACTGAGTATCTGTGTATCTCTACTCTTTCTCTCTGTTCCTTTTCTGTGACCCTTCCAACAGATGACTGAAATTGTGTGTGGCATACGAGAGATGAACAGAGAACTAATGCATTCACATCATTAAATTACTGAGTCTAAAGTCACAGGGCACAACACAAGTGTAAATGAGTTAGGGGTCAAGACCTGACAGCCCTGGAGGTGCACTGATTTCATAATGTCACTCAATTTCATATGTATGTATGTATGTTTCATACATATATGTATACTTTCCTTTTCTTTTTGCAAGCTGTTTTCACTATGCTTTCTTATTTTTAGTATCAAAATATGTATACTATCCAATTGTACTTTTCTGAACAGTTGAAGTTTTTAACTTATGTTTCAATCTACTGTGGCCAAGGAAGTTCAAGAGAGGACAAGGGATTTAGATACTCAGTTCAAAGGCCTCTCAGCCTTTAGAAACATCACTTCTTGATGATTTGGTAATTTGAAAATGGGATCTGATGCATTTCCTTACCATGATTGAGCTACATGTGAATCCAGTAATAAAGGATGCCTCCATGGTTTTCAGCTTGTTTCCACCAGACGAATATTCACA
This sequence comes from Acanthisitta chloris, assembly GCF_000695815.1. Lineage (NCBI taxonomy): Eukaryota > Metazoa > Chordata > Aves > Passeriformes > Acanthisittidae > Acanthisitta > Acanthisitta chloris. The sequence continues at coordinate 3,769 of NW_008667790.1, forward strand.
GTATAAAATTAGAATAAATTCTACCTGACATGCAGAAACTCTTTGCATTCTTATCTATGTTTTCTTTAAGGAGAGAAACTCAAGTACACATTCCCTTAACCTTGGACTGGCACTTAAAACTTTGTCACATATTGTGCAATGTCCACAACTTGCTATTATTCTCCTCGAGGTCCACAGACTATGCCCCAGTGAAAGGAGCCTGTGATTTACCCACTGAATTATCATGACAAATCTGCATCCTTATGAATAATACATAGGAAGGATGGAACAGGGATATCTGTTGCCATTTCTGTGGATGCTACTAATAACCTGTAAAGTCCCTCCTCTGGGGATTCTGTTCTAAAAGAGCACAGGGCTAAGGTTGCAGAGCATCTTGCTTGGCATGTAGAATTGCTGTTTATAATGCAGATTGAATTTGTCATCACACATACATACACACATGCACACAAAAAATAGGAAGAGGCAGCAGATCTTTTATTGTTGAGAAGCAGAAACAGTATTTGTGCTGGGAGGTAGAAGGAAAAATGATGGTCCCATAATATGCTTCTTGGCAAATAATAATTTAGGAGACATTAGAGAAATAAGTACAGTATGAAATGGAAGTGGCATTTTTTTGCCCTAAAGGGGATGCCTCTTATTTAGCAATGCTGTTGAATAAAATATGAACCACACAGAGTTTTGTTTTGTACTTCTGTATTTTTATTAAAATGTTTGGGGTTTACAGCTTAATAAATTGCCCAAAGAAGTGTTGTTTCCATCCAATCTGGATTTATTTAATACATAGTATGCAAAGTCAGTTTTCAGAAAATGGGTTTTAATTTAAAAAGCCTTCTGGGCTGTCAGTTACTCTGTCTCAAACAACCCACAGCTGATAGACTGCCTTCTGATCAGTTCCCCTCCATCTTCTGCTCTTTTTGGAGAAAACTGGCCAGATTTCAAACCTATCTGGAGCTTGTCAAAGACAAAGAAACAAGTTTGTTACTCTTTGTGCCTATTGAATACAAAATTGACAAAAGTGAGGACCACACAGCCTTCTGGTCAGTACCCTGATCAGTATGTGGGTGAAACCAACACAAAGTGAAGGGACAAAATATGTCTCTTCCAAAAACGAGATGGTCTTGCAGCTATTTTGCACTTTTAAAGCCACTTTATAGTCCCTTGTCAGTCTAAACAAAGGTAAAGGAAACAAAATTCTTGCAAACCCCTTTAGCATCAAAAGAAAGGTCTTTGGTAAGCCTGAGTGCAGATCACAAAGCCAAGGAAGTAGAAATTAATTCTCAATAGGTAATGGAAACTTTTCTCTCATTTCCAAAGCCATGGAATCACAAATGTCTGTTCAGGGCAGGCTGTCCCATACTCAGGAAAGAGAAAGATGACCTGTTGTGAGCAGAATTTTTTAGTAAAAGAGAAAGTAACATTATGCTTGAAAAAACCTTAGCAACACTAACATGATTAATCAACCATTTTAACATCTCAGTTACACTGAGACATTTATGTTACTCCAGAACAAGTGTGCACAAATAAGCTTTGATCCTCTTCTGCTCTGACCTCTTTTCTAGTATCTTCCACTCTCCTCCCATATTCTTGGCCTCCTGTCCCTTGCAATTGCTTTGCCACAAGCTCCCTTTCTCAGCAGTTTCAATTTTTCTTCTTTTCCCCTCATGTGTCATTTCTTTTGAGCACTTGACCAAGTTTCACTCTAGCTGTTTGCTGTGATGGCCCTGATAAGATGTCCTGCATGTGTGTGTGTATGTATGAAGGTGGTTTAAAAACACAGGCTTAAAAATTAAGAAATGATTCCTGAATTGTCAAAACAGAAGTGCTCAAAAGTCATTAGCTAATCCCTTTCCCTTTCAATTCCCCTACAAGTGTAAAAAGATTAGCTTTAGTATGAAAGGATGTTTCAAGTTTGAGAGGACCTCAGTAGGTCACCCAGCTCAACTTCAGCTTTAATGTCACAAAACATTCTTTCCATGCAGCAAATTTAATTGTGCTGGTTTCTGAGTCTACAAGATGAATTTAAGACAACACTGGAGCCTTGATGCTTTCTCTGGTATCCCATGTACTGCACCAGAACACATGTGCAGACTCCTAGCCATTCTAGTCTGGGCTGGTATCCCAGAGCTCACGGATGCTGCATGTTAAGATTCAGTGTCTCTGAAAGACACCATGAAAAGTAGTACTCACTCAGCCTTTCTCTGTTCAGAAAGATGTAATTTTGTGAGAGTTTGAACTTCCTTCAGAACAAGCACAAAGGGAAACCTTCAGTCAATTTCAACATCTCTCCAGGTTATTTTGTAGGGAAGAGAACAAAATTGATGAACCTTTGATTTCAAGTGGTCTGACAAAGCCTAAGAACATAATTAGCCCACGCGAAATCGTGGGAGACAGACATTGCTTCCTAATGTGTGTGGGCAAGTTCGTGATCAGATTAAATCAAAACAATATGTGGACTCATCTAGATAACTATATCTCTGCCTTTTGCCCAATACCAGCTGCTGAGAACAACTTAATTCTATTTGCAGTCTAATCACCAGTATGTTTACTAAGGGAGGGGAATATTTTAAAGTATCTAGAGTAAATTTATCAAAGACACATAAGTCCAAAACCAGAATCTGCTCACACCTCGGTTGAACTGACAGGGTCACAAGCATTAAAGGTATTAGAAGGATTAAATGTGCTAGTAGACAGAGAGCCTAGTGGAGTTTTATTAAGATTGAGAGAGATGAATATTATTAAGCCTGGTGATCATACATGTCATGTTAGGAGACAGTCTTGTAGAAGTGGAAGCAAACATCATTAACAGCAACTAGAAGAACAGTTTTATCTGCATACATAAATATTTCAGCCCTCGCACTTCTGCTGGGTAGGTCATTAGAGAAATGCTAGAGAAAAAAATAATGAAAAAGCGTTCACCCTGAAGGCATTCAACTGAAAAAATGAGTACAAGGTTAAGGAATGTAGGGAGAAATGAGAGTGAAGGGCCAAGCTATGAGCCCTTTGAAAGCAGAGTAGTGTATGTGATATTTTTCCAGCAAGTCTAGAATCTCAGTCTGCCATATCAAGGCTGAAATTTTGGAATAGCAATATGTAGATGAGTTCTGTTACTGCCTTGTGAAGTTGGATGACTGGAAATGTGCTTGCAGTTATATCTGGGCCTCTGACTTTAATGGGTGACTAGGAGCAAGACTCTGAGGATGTGATTTTCACAGGTAATTGCACAGAGACCTCTTCAGCATGGCTTTTGCCTTCAAGTATCAAGCAGCTATTTAAAGTGAATGGAGGTACAACGTGGAAAGTTTGGACTTTGTATCAATGCATGAGAAAAAACACACTGATGAGATTTGTGTGGGCTATGTCATGCCATAACATAGCATTGTTTGTGCCCAAATCCACTCTTCTCTTGAGGTACCATCCTGCTGAGATTCTGTCCAGAACTAGTAATGGAGACATCTCACATTAGTCTCCTTGATGTGTCAATTGAAAGTCACTGCTTTATAACTGTTTCAAAGCTTGAAAAGGAGGGCTGTCTTTGCTGTTGTGAAATGCAAATCAGCTTTCCCAGGTTTATATCCACAGCAACACTGCTTTTTGAAATGGCAATATACTGTTTCCTAAGAACCACCTACTCTCTTCCCTGTCATGGATGAATATCACTTCAGAGTGATGCTGCTCTATCTGTAGAGTCAAAGCTGGCAGGTAATTCATCATCCTGTACTAAGTTGACTCATTAGAAACCCAGGAAACTAGATATTAACTAGCTCCTTTAATATGTTTCCCTTTATTCTCATTTCACAAAGTTTCCTGTCCCTCTGTTTTGTCCTTTGTTGCTAATTTGCAATTATCATGGATCTTTGATCTCTTCACCTGTGGGTGGCCCACTCATCCATCACCACAGCGAGTTTTTAAACGCTAAAAATCCAAGACTTTCTGCAGATTAAAAAAACATTTAAAGCTAGCACTTGCTAGTAAAACAGCCATGCATCAAATCAGGGGAAAGAAGGCACAGCGTTACCAAGTCAAAGCGGTAAAAGATAATTAGTGACTTAAAAATCAGATTTTATTTCAAGAAGAAATGTATGTTTGTGATTTTTTTAAAAAAACCTTTCCTTTACTTTTCAAGATTTTGATTTCATCTTCAACTCTCTGGTACTTAGCAGTGCCTTGATGGCCAACAATGAGGGTTCTACAGAAAATGCCAAAAATCACAATAACCTTTACCATGCGTTGCTAGAACATCTAATTCTAAATTGAAGATGCTACTGGACAATTCCCATCATTTTGTCCTGGTTATCTGGACCATCTGTAATCTATCTAGAGCTTTCAGCTGGATTTCCTATGTGTAAACTGAATAGCTAGACAGCATGAATACAGTCTGTCTGTCTGTTCAGCATCTCCCAACAGTGTGATACTTATTACAGATCCAGGGCACAGCTGATTAGCAAAGATATAATGAGCCTGTCTAGATTTTTTTTGAATGGGGATCAGATCTGTTAAAACTATTGTGCTGGCTGGATATAAAGAAATCCCAGGAAAAAAAGGTAGAAAATATCCAAAATTTACGTGGGGTCATTTCTACACTGAGAAAACCAAAACTTGTCTAGAATAATGGCTGGTTTTCCCTCAATATGGGATTCAACACTTCTATTTTGAGACCACTTTCATTTTTCAGAACTCATTTTTACCTGCAATGAGTTTTGTTTGGATCTACATCTTACAAAAGATTCAGTTTTATAAAGAAGAATAACACATAAACCAATAGTGAATTCTGCTCTCATCCAAATACTGAAATGAATGAAGGGCACATTTCTATCCTTATGAGAGATTTTTTGATTTGTTTGTTCCTTCATGTTTTTTACTTTTTAACTAAAACTTCATTTTTTTTTGCACCAGCAATACCCAATTGTATCTCTTTAAAACTTTAATAGAACATGAGAGCTTCTTTTCATTCACATTTTACTATCCCAACAGGCAAAAGGGAAGCATATCAGAAATTACCATATTTATGACACATTGCTAATGAATGGAAAATGCCATCCTCTGTCAATTCTCTTCAGCTCTGTGCTCTGCTTTGACCATTTCTAAGTTATTCCATGGGATTATTCCTGCACTGCTGCAATGCTAGTGCTAGCCAGATTCCTTCTGTGCAGTTCCCTGGGGTTTATCAGACATTTGAAAACTCAGAATTACCAATTGCAAATATTTTGTGCATGGATATGGTATATAGAACATTCGTATTTGGTGAGGAGAGTGGGAAAATCTTGAATGAAAACAAAATGTTTCATGCAGTTGTATGGGAACCTGTACCCAAAGTTGTGCACTGATTATTGACATGGGACATCCAGCCCTGGGGCAGCTTAGAAATGCCTGCTGGATCTAGTGGGGGCTTATTTGACCTAAGCAACATGCAGGCAGTTCTTATCCAACAGAAGCAGCAGCACTGATGCTGTTAGGAGTTTTCTAAAGCAGCACACTTGGGAGGGAGTACTTCTAAAATAACACTCCACAGAGGCCTGGGCTTAAAAACTAGGGCCCCAGGAAGTTCTAAGCATCACCTCCTCCCCTTAAAGCTCCTAAAACTGAAGATTTTATTGCATTTCCCTGGCTTTTATTGCATTTCCCTTCTGCTTTAGTAATCAATGACACTCATGTGACTAGGCAGTTACCAGTCAAAACTAGAACACTTGATTTTAACTCCTTAGTTTACACCAGCTCTTTTGACCATCCCACTCCACAGTCACATATGTGAGTTACAGTGGTAGCAAAGGATTGGAGGCAGAACTGTGCAGCCACAGGTGGAGGACAAGACTGTCCAGATTTGCTGGTCTTATTACACTGTTGAGTTTGGAGCCAGCCTAGCGCTCCTGTCTTCACAATCCAGAGTGATGACGCTCTCCTTAGGCCTGGAAAGACATGTGGAAGCAGAAGGAGACCTGGAGAAGGTTGGTTTGGCTTCATGAGTTGCCTGCAAGCATTGATCAACTTAGACAAAATCCCACTGGGCTTCTGTGACAGTGGTGTCTGATAGAATCACTTACCAGAGGGGAAAACAAAAATTTCACACTTTGCTTGGAAATCCAGTTCATCAACTATTAGTCTTTTGGAAATGCCAACAGGTACAAGAATGAAGGCAGTTTTGTTTGTTTTAAGGCATCCACAATCAGCCTTACTATTTAGGCCATTTTTGCTAAGCTGCAGTGTCTGCACAGTAATACTACTTTGTGCTTCATGACTTTGGGCAGCCTCATGCAGTAAGGGCTGTAATAAGATGTGAAATAAAGATTTAGTAGCACAGCATTGCAAATGCAGTCTAGCAAAGGAGTTCATTACAGTTCCATTAAGATTGCACAGTTAACATTAAAAACAGCCAAGAAACACAAAAAACTTAAGGTGTTAAGGTTCCTGCAGAAGAATTAAGTGAGTTACATTGTACAACCAACATGCTCTGTTTCTTTCTGTGGGCCAGGTGGTACTCTTAGCAGAGTTGCCTGATTATAGGGATAGGATCCAAAGGTCTCAGGAACTCTATAGGATTAGGAGCTCTGCCTAGGCAGAAGAGCCTTTGTTCACTTTGATGGGCACCATCCATCTTGCATATTGCCCCAGAACACAGTACAGCTGGGAGGTGCCAAGCATAAGGAACTTAATGAGGTCAAACATTTCAACTTGTATTAGAAAGTCACTTAAACAGGAAAGAGTTGCTTGTGCAACTTTGAGGGCAACCTCTTTGTTCCTATAAGCTCTGGCTACCCTATGAAGTGTTTTCAGTCTTGGCCTCCAATAGAATTGGAGAGGAATTGTTTTCAGAGAACCATTAGTTTGTTTTCCACACAAATGTCTTGATTTGTCTGAAGCTGGTAGGAATGTTTTATAATTTTCCCCCTCGAAATATTTTAGGGAAAATGTTTTCAAATGGTTAAAGTGTTTCATTTGTGCATTTTCTGAGCTGAGAAACATTTCCAGAACTAAAATGCTGAAATATAATCAGTTTTAGATGTTGACTTACAGATATGAATCCATTCATAGATTTCCTCCCTGGATTTCCATATGTAGATGTTTCGAAATGTCAAATTTTCATCCAAAATGGGAATGGAAATAATTTTCCCATTTGCAACAGATTTCATAGACTGGGAAAGCTGTTTTCAGACCATCATGTTTTTCCGCACAAAAAGACATCTATGTGTCAAATTTCAAGAAACAGCTGGAAATTTGGCTGTGATAAGCTATGCATTGCTACTTTTCTGTTTCATTCTCCAGTCTGTGTTTTTGTCTGCCTGTCCTTGCCATACCATAAATCTGAAAGAGTAGGTCATTTAAATGTTCGAATAAATGTCTAAACATAGTCTTCACATTTAAACAATTTATTCACTTAGGTAGCAAACTTTTCAATATCAATTTGTCTTCTTTGTCCTTATATAAGACCTCTCACAGGAGTAGTAAAAAACTTATCCCTGAATACAGGAGACTAAAAGCATTTGCAGCAATTCTTCTCATGTGGGAAAGCATGGGCAGGTTGCCCAGGAGGACTTAGCAGATTTCTGGTTCTGCCAGATCCTCTTTTTGTCTTTGGGCAAGTTCTTTGACCTCTGCACTTCTCTCTTTTAGGAAAGAGACATGCAGCTTTTGCATTGGCCTATTGAGGTTTTAGATCTGTTGCCCAGGAACTGGGTAGATGTTATGGCTTCAGTTTCTGATACTCAGGGGCTAGGTGTGCCTTTAAGTGCCATGTGGATACAAGCCACAATCACAAATATTGTCTGTTAAGAGAATTAGCAAGGAAACCCACGCAATCTTCACTCTCTGAAGGCTGCCAAACCAAGGCTATAGAGATTTAATGTATTCAAACATTGCAGTGCTGTGTGTAAATGGATATTATTTAAGGTAATGCATTTTAACACAGCATTATAGACCTGCCAGAGTGATTTTCTGTATAGTTATAGCCCTGGTTTTAAATGACAGTACATCAAGGCACATCTTGAATTAACTTGTCCGAAAGCTTTTTGTGATAAATAGCTGGTCTGGTGGTACAAGGTACAGCTGACCCAGGCTCTGCAGGGACAGCGTGTCAGACTTGGATTTTGGGAGATTACTCATGGCTTGAGAAATGGTGCTCAAGATGATGGCTTGAGCACTGAGCAGTGTTTTGGGCTGGACACTGTTTCTTTGTGCACAGGTGTACAAGAAGGGAGAAGGCATTCACCTTCCCAGCTCCACTGGCAGTGTTTTGAGTTATGTTGGGGAGTGAGGTGCAGACTTGGAAGCTCTGTAAGCAGGGGCAGGGAAAGACAGCTGCCCTCTGTGGTACCAGTTGCCCCCAAAATGTCATGAAAGTGGAATACGGACTTCTGGGAAGCACATCCCAAGTCACTGCCAACCTCATGACTTCCTGAGCCATGGCAGATGAATTTGGGCAGGGAAGCAGCCAAAAGGCTGAGGAGTCTCTTGTCTGGCAGTGCTGGGTGCACAGCTTGAGCTGCCCTATAGGAGCCCCATTTTAGGGGGAAACTTTCCCTGTGGCAGGAATCATCCAGAGTGTTCCCTTTAGCTATACTAAATGGGGAACACTTTTAGGGGTGGCATCAGGGCTGGGATGCTGGCATCCTAATGTCACCCTCTAAAGGCTAGAGAAGTCTGCTATCTACAGAGAGCATAATAACCCCCAGCAGAACCAAATTGACAGTCTTCACAGCTTGCATCCAAATTCAATGGAATATTAATTATGATAAAAAGTACAAATGTAACAAACAGCTCCTTTGGAAAAAGTGATTTATCTGTCTAAGCAACATTATGAATTATCAGTTTATCAGTAGCTCGACATAAAACACATAATTATATCAGTGAATCATTTAATAATTAGGGCACAAGTTAATTGACATCATTCACCAGCTGAATAAAATCTCCAAGAGGCAAACAATGGGACCCAGTGGGGTAGAGGTAATTTTAACACAGTTGTTCAATTAATAAAGTAAAAAATATAAACCCAAAATAATTACAGTGGTTGACAGGAGTGTGTGTGATCGTGGGGGGAACACAAACTAGGGGCAGTAAATTAGCAAAATTTAATGATTTCCACAAATGCTTATGTTCTGAGGAAAACTATAGTCTGAAAAAAAAAAGAAAAAGAAAGGAGAGAATAAAAAATTGGAATGGAATAGAAATAATGGTATCACTGAGTTATTCTGAACAAATCTGTGGAGGAATGAATGTCTGGTATTTATGAGCTTTCCATAGGGACAAAAAGAATTTATATGTGATCAAAGCAGGGGTGAAACAGCAAATGAAATATCTTTATACCTGCTTTTTAGAGGCTTTTTTTCCTAACTGCTGCTATTGCAACACATTGTCTGGATGGGGAGTTTGGGCACTGAACCACTCCTCAAACTGATGATATTGAGAACAAGTATTCTGAAATAATGAATGAGCTGTTCCATGCCTTTCAGCACCATCAGATAGCAAGATTTCTAAAAACTAAATACTTAGAAGATTCTTTTCCTTTTCCTTTTAAGTTTTGAATCTTGAAATTGCTTTCATATAGCAGTTGCCAATTATAATTTTATTCATTCAGACTAGAAGAGTACTTTAAAAAACAATATCTGAGATCCCAAATAGTCATGGGACTCCAAGAGCTAGGATTAAGGAAGCAACCAGTACATTGAAAGGGTGGCAGTAGCTGCAGGCACTGCAGCACAAAGCACACCAGGAGGTGGAGTAACTCCAGATCATCGCTGGGTCACATCTAATTCCCTGCATCCCCATTGCCTTTAGTTTTAACTGACATTAGGTAATGAAATAGATAGGTAATCTCAGCTGAACTGGATATTCAGAAAAGGCTATTAGAGCATACGGTTTAGTTGCTCTTCACCAGTTACACACCCATTCTGGACAGGCAGCAAACAAACAGAAATTATTGAGATTAATTTGATTTATCTTTCAGTATTTAACATGAGAATGAGATCACTCCCATGCCTGTACTCAAGGAGAAGAAGTCAACCACAGAGAACCCATGTGGGCTCGTGGTAGTCCTACAGAGGAATTTGTCTTTTATGCTGTTTGAAGAATATGGCCAGGCTGCTTATCATGTTCAGCAAAGTGTCAGGCTATGGAGACTGAATCCAAGCAGGTGGATCTACATCAGGTGAAACCCCACCAACACCAATTTGGAAAGGTGAGACTCGTATGTCCATCAGCAGCCTGGAGTTTTGTTGTACCACCTTTGTTAAATCACATGCAACTTTATCTCCTTCTACTATTTATCATTTGCACTACTGTCATGAGCCTAACTGGGACACATTATGTAAGATGCTGTACAAACACAGGATGAAGGATAACATGGAGAGACAAAGCAGATGAAAGCAGTACATGCTTTGGAAAATTTCTGCCTGGGATAGTCTGTAGACTAGCGCACACCTCTGTCCTGTTCAAGGTGCATTCAGATACTTTATGTGAAAGTCTTATTGTGAATGGAGGTAGCAGAATCCATCAGTATTAATTGGACTGCTCCTGGAAAATCTGCTGATTTTCCTCTGCTTTGTGTAAAGAAAGAGAAAGACACAGATGGAAAGACACTATGCCAATAGGACGCTGGGTCCAATTAGACTGTTTCCTGATATGTTAGGTAGGAGAGATAAATGTCAAATGTAGACAGACTGTTAATAATCAAATACTGGCCTTAACATTTAAATCAGAATGCTAAAAATCAGGCTGGGTCAACCTGTTTCAGAAAATAAGTTTCCTTATAAAAATCCTCAGCAGCCCCTTTGCAGAGGTGATGGTGTATGTCTAGCTGTGAGAACTGGAAGTCAATGAACCATAGGTGCTTGTTGGCTAGGAACTGCTAAATCACCCATTCCTCTGATGGAACTTACCTTCTTGGCATTACTTTAAATAACAATGATGTTAACACTGGTGACTAAATAACAGCCAGAGCATCTGAGAAGATGGTACTGGAAATTATCTTCATTTTGTGATGACATGTAAGATTTAAGAGCAGTTTGCATGAGATGAGTTACTCACTCTTAAATGAGATGGGAAAACAGTGATGATGCTGTAACAATTATGTGGATCTGTGGGTCACCCTTGGCTCACCCAAAGAAAGTTGGAGACAGTATGGATAAACAGGCTAGGAAAGAGTAGTCTAGCTGAAAAGTACTGTACTCAAATGAAAGGACTGGAAAATCATACAGCTCTCTGTAGCTAAATAGGAAGAGTCTATTAAGAGGCATCCCACAAGCTCTGCCCTGAAATTATTCAACATACTGAAGTTTGTTGGTGGAATAAAAATATGGCTATTAAGCTGTGGCTAATGTTGAATAAGGAGAGACTGCAAATGACCTGGAGAACAAAGATGGAGACATGATTTGGAAAGGGAAATAGCATGCAATTCAACAAGGTGGGTGTAAGGTGCCCTGCCTGACGGGAATAATCTGCAGGGTAAGTATAAAGGAGAAACACATTAGGTAGGTAGTATTTTAGGGAGAAGAACAGTGAGAGCAGAATAACAAATAAAGCAGTTTCAGACCATGCAAATAATTCAGATCTCATTCCAGGGTATAGACTAGGAAGGTTTCTTGCAGTCTGTTTGAGATAACCATTACTAGGACATAGTATAAAGCCTTACTGGGATGCCAGTAAGTCTTGTCACTATATTTCAGGTGGTGCAGATGCTGAGAGCCTAGAAAGTGCTGAAAACTTGAAAGCTGCTGCCAGAAAAGCTGAAAGAAGCTGAGTCTGATTCACCTAGGGTAGAGAGAGCCAAAGGCAGGCATGTATCTATATTGGCAGAGCAGGGAGGGAAAGCGAAGCTCTCTCAGGCTCCTTTCCTTCCTCTTCCTCTGTAATTCAGTCATCCAGCACAAATGTCAATTCTGAAAATGTTGGGAGAATCTTCTTCCTGCAGAGTTTGTGGTCCCTGTTTTGCTATACCTCAGCTCTTGGATGTTTATTCCAAAGCTGAACTCCTGAAATTTCCTTAGCTGGGAAAGCTTCATCAAGCGTCGATGTGTAGGTGGGAAAATTAGCTATCTAATTAACTGACAGTCACAAGTGGGTTGAAGGGAGAAGAGAAATCAACCACCTTGGAAAAGCACCGAGATTCAGGCTCATACATTACCACTCCCACCAAACCATTTTTTCAGTGTTTGCAGAGGGCAGAGTGAGGCCGTTGGAGGCATCCCCTGCAATCTACATGTATTTGCCCCTCCAGTGCAGGAAAAAAATCCAAAGAAGCTGTAATTGTCTGTATCTAATGTGCAGAAGATAAAAATCTCCTTGTCTGAGAACCAAATACAGACACATTGTTTCAGAGAAGAGCATCCACAACCTACCAAGCCTTCATCCAACCATGTATGATTTCTCCAGGAGGTGGATGTATCCACTCATTGTCTATCTGAAAGATAAGCAGTGTTTTCCCCTAAAGACTTGCCGTCAGGGACCAGAGGAAAGGTTGTCTGGCTCAAAATAACCAGTTGGGAAAGCAGTCGGGGATCAGGTCGAGCTCTGCGTAGGTGTGGTGGCAGCTGCTCTTCCCCAGCCCCTTGAGCCTTAACAGGTACCTGCAGATCTGCACTGCAATGGCCTTGGTGACCACATGGCTCTGATGTGAGCCCTGAGATGGTGGTGGTCGACCACATGGCCTTGCTGCAAGCCCTGAGAAGATGCTGAAGCTCCTGGCTCTGCCTAAAGTGCAGCACAGGTGTGAGCTCACACTGGGATGGGCCCTGGGCTAAGCGAACAGATAAAAGGACAGTGAGACCATGCTGAATCCATGGGTGGTGACCATCTACCTCTCTTTTTCTCTCTACTTTTCTCTTTTGCTCTCTATTTTCTCTTTTTTTCTCTACTTTTCTCTTTTTCTCTCTTCTTTTCTCCTTTGCAACATATTAAGTTCCAAGCCACACTGAGCAGTATCCCCTTAAATACTCGCCAAGTGCCGCGATCAGTGCCCAGCTAAGGGCTTTGTTCTCTCAAGGTATGCTAAGTTAAGGTTTGCAGGGAATGTTTGAGTGCTGTGAAGTTTACTGATTTTCCGTTTGCCAAGTGTCTTATTCCACATGGGTGACCCAAAGTTCCTAAGTAAAAATTATTTCTTTTTGAACCTCCTGAGAATTGAGGTTTTTCTTATGTGCACTGCCCAGACTCCCTCAAAACTACCTTCCCCTCAACCCACCGAGCAACCAGGGTGTTACACTTGCTCATCTGTCATTCAGGTTTTGTGTTTAGAGGATGGCAATTAAGTGCTATTAATATGAAAACCTCATTGTTCTGATCACTGCTTGTGCATGATTTGCATGGGCATTAACCTGGTCTATCTTGGTCCATGAGCATGATACAGTTCTGGATATAATAATAATGATGGTAATGAGAGTAAAAATAATAAAGGGAGCAGTTATTTCTTGAGCAGTATCTAACTATCTGTAAATGCATATTGCACTTTGATAGAAATGTTTGAGAAAGTACTTTCTATTTCTTATCTAATTCTGAGTTAGTTTCATTTCATCGAGACAAGCAGGTAACTTTAAATTGTTATTTTTATATCCTGTTTTCAATACTTTTCTTAATTCTTTCATACCCTTTTCCTACTTCAGGCTTAAAAAATATTTTCCCCTTATTTATGTTTTCCAAGATGCTCTTTTCCCAGCTGTTTCTTATGTATTGAAATATATTATGATTAAAAGGAGGCAAAACAGTACAAAATTATGAAGAAAGACAAAAATGCAAACAATACATACAAATATTATTATGAGAGAAGGTAAAAGCCAGACACGATAAGGTAAAAAATGTATTGTGTTAGAAGGGTCAATTAAAAACCCCAAATTACTAGGAAAAATATGGCTAGTTCTATATTTTCTGAATGCAAGTTCTCCTTTGGGAGTTAGAAGAACCCAAAACATTGGAAAGTATTGTTTCAGCAATGGAACTTAGCAATCTCCAACTGTTTTTGTTATTCTGACCAGATCAGGAGATGATACTGCCAATCTGAAACTGCCAGACTATACAGGAAGCAAACTAAAATGTTATCTGGTGATACAACACCACTTGATCTGCAAAAATATCAAAACCAGAGGGCTCCCTCCCTCCTCCCTCCTTCTTCCAAATAATTTAATCACTGCTTTAAGTAATTAAAGCCCCCTTTCCATCCCTCAAAACTCCTTGCTCCAAACCAATAATCAATGAATACTCCCCAGGCTTAAAATTTTGCAGGTGCTTCTGTGCTTTACTGAACTGAAGACATAATGAGCATTTGATATCTATGACTATTTCTGCAGTTAATAACAAGATGTGATATGCTGTGAGAACATTCATATCCATCTTACTTGGATAGAAGACAAAGCAAGCTCAGGGGAAAGAAATCTTAATGCAGTAGTATCTTGGGTAGTGGCAGAATAAAGCAGTGAAAAATACCAGCACAGCTAATGCCTCTTTGTGCAATTATTCCCACTTTTATAAGTTTGCCCCAGTGTGAAAGTTTTCTCCTTTAAAATGGGCTGGCAAAGATAATCCATTAATTCAACAGCACTGGAAAGTTAACATTTTTTCCCTTCATTAGCAAGTTCAAAATTGCATTTTATTTCCATTTTGATGAGATTTTTATGAGTTAGAAGAGATGAAGTTGAACCCCAGGAGCTTAATGGACCCAGAAAGATCGCAGATACAGGATTGAATTCAATGAACCGTGAGGAGTTTAGTAAATTAATTAAATTTAAGAAAATAATGATTTTTTTTTGTCTGCTGGATTAAAAATGCTAAAATGCAATGAAAAGTTAATTTAATGCTAAAACTTTCCCCCCTAAATTTATTTTGCATTGATATTAAATAACTTCTGCAAAGCTTAAAAAGCAGAAACAAAAGAGGGGAGAAGTCTTCTAGAAAAAGAATTATTAAATTATTTTCTGATCCCCTAATATATCCTGAAATCATTTCAATCTGAGGACTGTCCCTCAGAGGTATGAACAGATTACTCTGGAATGTTGGTAGGGTTTTGCAGACCCACATTTCCCCTGTAGCCCTTTTTGCTTGGTCTTGTTCAGCTGTTGAGAAGTGACTGCTATCTCCTGGAGTTCATAGCTACATGTGTCTGTGATGTTAAGCCCTGAATTAGCTCATAGAGTTCCAAGACCTTCTAAGGTCAGAAACTGTGGTTTCCCTTTTCAAGTGAAAAGGGTGAAGGGTTTAAATTGACTTGTTAGGCTCTTTGTATCCCACCAGTTGTCTGGCTTGTAACATCTGGTACAAGGTTCTTCTCTGCTTGGTTCAACCCAGAGTTAGCCCTTTGCAGCATTTCTTACACTGTATTTCAGACAAGTGCAAAAACTCCAATCTTGAAGACTGTCTCCTGGCACTTGTTGGAGATAAAAAGAAGGCTGCTCCCCAAAATAAACATCAAACTGCTGAATGAGGCTTGCTGCCACCCGACATTCCTCAACCCAACCAGATATGTGAACCTAACAGATAAGTGAAAGTGTTGGAACAAGAGCTACTTTATTTCTCAGAAGGTTGGTGCTTTTTTTTTTGGTATTTTTCCTTTTCACACACAATGTCAGGCATTGCAGAGCCAGCTTTTCCCATGTCAGCTGCCTGAGCTGTAATAAAGCAAGGAACACAGATAATTTCAGCAATTAGCAGGAAGTGGAGTGAGGGGTGTGTATTAGTGTCACTATGGAAACAGGCACAAGAAAACCTGCCGGAAAGAAAAGACACATAATTTTGAAAAAGCAGAATTAAGTCACTTTCTCTTCTTGCTTTTCTTCCTCAAGGGAATCCTGTTGAAAAGAATGACATTTCAGAAGTCTGTCATTATTGATGATATGACAGATTCAGATGCAGTCATTGGAGGAATATGATTTTACTCTGCATTCAAAAACAATGTGTAAATTTCCTTTAAAAGAGCAATTGGCTTTGTCCTATGATTAATGACCTGCCACTCAAAAGCAGCTAACCAATCTTCAAGGCATGGCATCCAACAGAAAATTAATCAGTTAGTGAGAATAGCTGTGACCAAAACCAGAGAAGAAACCTCCTAAAACCTATCAGCAGAGCTATGAGTTGAAATCAATCACATGGTATCTTCAACTCTTATTGACAGTGTGCATACATTTCACTCTTCAGTGAAATTCAGGTAGGGACATGGGCTCCATTTGATGTTGCTGAAAACCCGCAGAAACCACCTAGGAATTACAGTATTTGATCATGAATACCAGGTACCACTGAACTCATTGTGCTCAAGGGCTGTGAGTCCATTGTATGCCATGAACCTCCTCTGACTGGAAGTGTGCTCAAACTTCTTGAGTAGAGAAAAAATGATTATTCAGTTTAAAGTGCATGCAAGAGGTGTGGTAGAAGATGACAGTGTATATGAAATAAATTATGCAAGGTGTAAGGTGCTGATAATGTATGTAGGAAAGGGACATTATTTGGGTTCATTGGTTGTGGGACTTGGGATATCTGGGTCTCCCTGTGCATTACTGGTCATTGATACACCACATCAGGCTTAGCTCCTGGCATTCTGTGGGATCAGCAGGTACAGATTTGAATTTGCCTGTGGCTCAAAGCAGCTGAGAGACCTGGAGTTACAGGCAATGTGATCTGGTAGCATTTACATAGCACTTAATATATATAATAGCACTTCTTGCTAAGTCCCTCATGGAACAGCAGTAAATGAGTGAAAGTCATTGGCTTTCTACCTGTAGCCAGTGAGAGGGAAAAATCATGGGAAGGTGCAGACAATTGCAATTTGGTTGTCCTTGGCATTAAAAGAAACCCCAAACAAAACAATTTTACTGAGTAGTTTTTGTTTGTTTCATAAAGCAAAGAACCCTTTGATAACTGGTGTTTTCTCCCCAAAAAATTACTTGTGGATCCTTTGGAGCAAAGACCCTTCACTTGACCCTTGGGCCAATACAGCCCCAAGGACTGAATCTGTCCTGGAGAATAAGTTTACCCCATTTTGAACAGCAAATTGCTGTGTGGGCCTGAGCATTTGTGCCTGTGAGCTCAGTCTACTGAGAAGTAAGAAAGCCCAGTGCGATCCACAGTTCAGAGACTGTGTTGAAAAGATGAAAATGTCCCTCTTTCTAACTGCTGTCAGTGCACTGTCCTCTGCCAGATGCTGACTAGCTTACCTCAGATTCACTGTTGTGAACAGCTTACATTAAGACTGTTTTGTCTCTGCCTCTTACCATTAGGGATTTAAAGCTCATGTCCTCCCCAGCCAAAATCTGCCCTTTAATGTGGCTGTTCTTTTGAGGAAGAGAAAAGCAGCAAAAGTTACAGCTATATAAGACTGTGTTTGGAAAAAACATGCTAATTTTTGCAGCTTTTCACCTCAGTCTGTTACAACACATTGTGTCAGACACAGTGATGAGAGTTGCCTCAGCTACAAGGTGTTGGGTTGCAGCAAAGCTCAGGTTGGAGCTGGATATGTATAAGCTTCTTGTAGATTCTCCTATGTGAAAGTTGTTTTTTATTTTTGTAATTCACTCTTCTTTACCTAATATCTTTTTTAATAAAATGTATTGCAGTACAACATCCCAAAGGAGGCATACATTAATTCCAAAGCCTAGGATCTGATACAACCTTGCAGAAGCAACAGGCTTCCTTCTCTGTTCTTGTTTCTCTCAAACATGTGGCTTCTGAGCTCCCATATGAGGAAGGAACTGAAAAACTTTAGGGCACAGATAACCTGATAATTCTTGTGGAAAGTATGAAACCATTCATGCAAACAATCAAGACCTCTGAGAACAGCACCTTTTCAAGGCTAATCAAGTAGCTATGGAGGTATTGGGAATCATGGACTATTCTCCAGAATGAGCATATTGAAACAAATTTTCTAATATCTTACATTGAATCAGTACTTTAATTGCTGTAAGGGGATTTGAAGCACTGTGTGGCAACCTGAAGAATGTTTCTGGATTCAGTTTATGAATTTTCTTTGAAAATGAGAACTCACTATGTGGATCTCTGTTCTTTTAAATATTCTCTAAGAGAATGTGGAACATTCAATTTTCATTGTTATTTGTGTTTTCATTTACCTCCCAAGTGAGCCAAAACTATAGAGAAAGGAGACATTTTTACCTTGCTAGAGCAGGGCTAGTACAAGGCCAGCAGTGAGGATGATAAACTTCAATAGCCATCCATTAAAATGAAGCCCCCTTGAAATCAAAATACCTCAGCTCAAGAGGAACTATTCTTTCAAGTCTAGATTCTTGGGGGATGCAGAAGAAAGTAAACAATGGATCAGATACTGAGGAAGTTTAACCACTTGATAAGATAAGGCTTCTCAGGGAATGCTGTAGGTATAGAGATGGGAGGTTAAAAGTGCTCTCTCACTAGCCATGCCTGAGGAGGTTTTAGCAGGGAAGGTCAGTTGAAAGGACAGTCAGTTGTACACCTCTATTTAGAATGGCACACATTCGTTGATCCCTTGTAGAAATCTAATATAATATTCAGAAGATGCTCATGGCACACCTTGTGATGGCTAGGAAAGCAAGAAAGTGAAATGCATAGAAACACATAATTCTGGCAAGAGCTCTGTTTTCTTGTACTAGCTAAAGCAAAGAGGTCTTGAGGCATCCATATGATTGCATTGATGCATGTCATTCATATAGGCCAACTCAGAATTGGTATGAACAGATTCTTGAAAAGAATTGCTTTTGATCTTTAGTGAATCAAACTGAGGCAACTTGACCATCAGGTCCCTTTCACACAATGGAGTAACAAAGTCCAGAAAATGCAGCAAAGACACCAAGGAAAGAGTCAGGTTTGCTTGATACTTAAAAGCTCTTGGGATCAGCCAAATGCCACACATACATGAGTTCCTTGGCTGCGGAACATTGCAGGGGCTCTAACATATTGCTGATAATCTAAGCACAGTAAGTCCTGTTATTACATGCTCCTGGAACTGTGGGTTGAAGTCATCTCACAAAATGAACAGGAGTGCTCCTTTTCTACTGTAATGCTTCCTCAGTCTTTGCAGATTAAGCAGTTTTGTCTGCCTGGTGTGTAAGGATTCCCAAAGTGTCTTGCCTCAGCTGAAATATTACAAGACATTTTCTTCTAATCAGCAAATAGCCACATGATAAACTGCATTCTTCCCATTTCGGGTTTAACTCAAAAATGGGCTGGGGTGTGTGTTTCACATACCACTTTAATTTACCCTCTCCTGCCTTCTGAACATTTACTAGAAATTCTAATGTACCGGAGTCATGGAGGTTGTGCTCTGTTTCTCACTCTGCTTTTATTTTCCAGGTGAAGAATAGGAAAGCAGTTTTCTTGAAGCCATTTATTAATTTTCAAATGCACCACTATCTTCCTGCAAAGTGAGAAGTAATGGATAGAAACTCCAATAGGTTATTATTAGATTGATGCTCATGATAAAATAGTATGGATAAAGCTTTGATGGAGTCCTGAAAGCATCTGTAACTATTTGTAGCTAAGAATTATACCTGCAGATTACCCTGATCTCTCTGAATGTGTTACAGTACCTATCATGACCCCTACCACTTACTGCATCAGGCTTCCTTACCAGTGAGCAAGATTTTTCAGTGAAGAAATGAGTCTGTCTGTCATTGGAGTGACTCAGAGTTTGACTAGTCTATGGCCAGTGGGATTTGGTTTAAAGTCTTCAGGTACGGAAAGCAATGGATCTGGCATTCTTTTCTTGTGCCAGTGGCCATTGGGATGAGTGGAGGAACACAAAGGTGTCTGTAGCACAACACAGAGCACCCAAGACATGAACAGTAGGGACTAGTTATAGTCAGAGCTTGAGAATTTGCTGTCACTTTCTTGTTATGGATTTTCTTCTTACTGGGTTAATTACTCACAAGCAGGCAGCAGCCATGCTCTGGGGTTAGACTCTTCTGCCCGTGTTGGGAAGGCAATCAGCCACATCTCCTGTGAAGGAGAGAGACTCACAAGACAGATGCTCTGTGTCTGTTTGTGGCTCCTGTGCCCAAGGTCTATCCTGGGTCAGGGCAGAGGGTGGTGGGCACAGAGGAGCCTTCCCAGGCCCTCTTCTGCTCTGTCCTATAGCAGTGGCACTGCTGTCCAGTCCCTTTTGTGTATGCAGTAGCCAGTGCTGGGGTAAGAATCTATGGCAATGAGGCATGGACTCCGTTCCGTTCACACACGAAGACCTTTATGCTCTCTACCAGCTAACTATTATACAGCTCCCTAGTACTTTGACATCACGCATCCACCTGCATATTTGTCTGTCCATAATTCCTCTTTCTTATCTCCTCGTTTGCATAATATCTACAGTCCTCAGCAACAGTCATCAAGTTTCTTCTCTGCGTCCTCTTTTTGGGTGTGGTTTGCACTTACTGCTTCTATGGTTTCTTGCTGACCAAAGCAAGCACATTGTGGCACTCGTCCAGTGACATAGGATCTATTCCCACAAGAACCCACTGTTCACAGGTGAATCAGCAGGACAAGCCTGTCCCTCTCTCTATTCTCTCCATCTCCCTGCAGCCCCATGACTGTGTCAGGGAACAACACAGCTCTGGAAACCCATGTCCTGGGGCTGAAGGAACCCTGTCTGTCCTTGGGCAGTGAGGAACTAGGCCTTAAGGAGAGGGAAATGAGCTGTTAAGTTACATGCAGCACACTTGCAACTGCTCTTTATATTCCATACCCCAGTGCTTTATCCAAAGTAATTTAAATGTCTCAAGCTCTGGTGCCTACATCACTTTTCATGGCACATTATATTGCAGGCTAACTCATCTCACCATTTGCATTTTTCCACGCAAAATTCAGAAGAAATTTCCCCTCCCTTTCAATCCCTTAATTTCACTGAATATTTTGCCACATACTCTGCTTTCCTTCCAATGCCTCCTGCCTCTCACCCTAGATTCCCTCCTGCTCCTTTGTGTCTCCGAAACAGGATATGGCACTTATGGTGTTCAAAATGCAGAAGCAAAGGTGGGGCAGGTTACTTAAAGAAAATTAGGTCTTGGTGACATATAAGTGCCTAGGGTACAAATCCAGGCTAGAAGGCCATGAACTGCTCTGCCACTGGTTTCCTGCATCCCATTATTCACTTCCCTGTTCCTTACCACCTTTATAATCCATAAAGTATTTCAGAAGTGAATTGAGAAGATAATTCAGAGGCTGCTGAAGCCAAGGCTGTGGGATCCATGGAAGTATGAGGACCACATTCACACCATTTGGAACTTTGTGTAGGGCCAGGAAACTCTCTTCTCTTTTGGTCTAGAAAGATATCCTAGATATAACCATTTTTGTGTGCTTGTTTTTTGGGTCTGATTCAATCATTAGAGAAGCCACTATTTACATTGGATTTGGATGAATCTTTTAAAGCAGAAAACATCTTAGGAAGCATGTCCAGGTAGTTTCGGCATGCAGATTTTTAAAAGACTGAAGGAAACAAGCAAAACAATGCCTAGAAATTGTGGAGTTGTTTTTGGGCAGCAGGGACTATTGATTTCAATACTGTTGTATGGAAATGAGAAAGGCCTATAGGCAGCCTGCAACAACCAAACAAATTACAAACCATAATGGTATCCAAATGTTTGGGTTTTTTTTATAAGGATCCCTTGAAACAGAGATTGCAGTCGGTTTAGGACTATGGACATTTTAAGCGTGCTATAACCTATGGGTTTAATAACAATAAGTAGTTTTCTTTGGCTGATTTAAAACCTGCTTGTCCCATAAACATATGGTGAATGGTTTTAATTAACACCTCAAGAAAAGCAATTTTTCAGGTGGGGGATTGAAGCGTGGGCTGCATTTAAAGTTATATCTGGCAAAAGGAAATCTTTTTTATGCTTGTTCTTCTCCTAGAACATAATTTGTTACTGGAGCTCATTGACAGTAGACCTCACCCACAAGAAGAATTTGATAGGAAGAACAGTTGCATTTTGACAACTTATAGACTCTCCACTGCACATCAATAGAGTGGAAAAAGAAAGTGTTAGAATATCAATCCTCATGCTTTAAGGCATAAAGCATCTCATTAAGTCTTGGCCAGAAGTTGCCCCTATATTATTTCAGGTTTAATTTATAGTCCTCCAAGAAACTTCTTTTTAATCTACCAGTGTTTCAGAGATAGGAACACAGGTGACAGGGAATCCTGCTCTGAGCCAGATGGCTGTTTGCATTTGGTGGAATTTCCATTTCCTTTGGAAAAACATAAAGAAAGAAATCAGGACTTTTGTGGACTATGGCCAGTACTGTGGCATTCATTTGGCACGTACTGAGAGGCATAGCCTTGGGGAATGAGTGTTTGAGTTAAGTTACTTGCTTCAGAAATGACTCACGGAAAGCATGTCCAATATGGAGACATGGAAAACATATCTGAAGTGACTTTCTTGCTATGCTGAAGAACCGGCTGAAAGATTTCCTCCGATATATTTTTCCTGTCCCCCTCCTGAAAATAGTTAGAAACTTTTTCTTTGCTCGTCCTTGTGAAAGAATGTCACAGAACATGAACAATAGCTATTTTCTTCACAGTCTTAATTTCCTGAAAGAATCTGTAATGAGCAAGCATTGTTATCTTAACCTTCATATTGCTTGGTCAAACAAGCCAAATTTCACAAAAGATGTAGACTACATAGTTCTTACCATCTCAGGAACCTGTTTTATACATGTTTCTGAGTCATTGTTTTGCACATGCTCAGAGGACATAGTGACCCTTCTATTTCAATCATCTCCCTATTAGCATGGGTTATTAAAATCCAACTCAAACTCAGCCATATTTGGAAGTCATAAGGGAAAGGGATCCAATTACTGCACAGGGAGAAAACTCTTGTCAAACACCTTGTTTTGTCTGCTAGACCCTCCTGGGGTGCCTAGTGGAACCATGTATATCAGGTTGAAGAGGGAAGTGAAGCAAATGGAAACCATCTGTCTGGAGATTAGTTGCTCTTGATAAATCAAACAAACAAAATAATCTTCTATATTAGCATCTTGAAATTTTAAAAAAAAAGAAGGATTTTGTTCATAACAGTCTTTACAGTTAGAAGTTTCAATACCCTTGTGGTACTCTAAGGATGCTCTAATGGTACCCAGAAACAAATGGGATCACTTCAAGAAACAAGAAAAAGGAAATGCTGCTTGTATTTGTAGATATTCTCTTTCTTGGCAAGTGTTTTATCTATTACTTTAACGCAGACTACTGTATCATCTGAGCGAGGGAAAGCAATTTGGGTGAGTACAGGAAATGCTGAAGGTAAAGCAGGTGAGGAAATCTGCACAGTCCTGAGAATCCATTTGAAATTTCTGGTAGTTCCAATCAGGATGCAGAGCAAAGGCTTTCAACTTGCTTATTGTCAGCTTCCTGTCATGAATCAATTCAGCATTACTTTGGCACTCAGGAGTGTTCAGTTCGTTTCACAGCTCACTCTCACTTCTGTGGTTTGGTCAAATTACTTTTTATTTTATTGTTATTGATATAATATCACCACTTCCCCTGTCTTTCCCATTTAGATGCCAGTTATTTGGGTGCATTATATATCTTCTTATTTCTCTGCTTAGAGCTGGGCATAAGGGAAGTCTAACCTTGGTTAGGACATACATTTTCTCCTTTATTAGTTTCTTACACAAGTGCTGCTTTTGAACTTCCCATGACTTTTTTCATGTATTTATGTTAAAAAATATAATGCTATCACATTGTTTTTGTATGAACTAAGTACAATTAACACTTACTAGTGAAAACATAGCTTTCTTTGTCTGTGTATCTGTACATCTCCATTTAAAAATATACTTCCTTTAAATTACAGTTGTATCACACCAAGGAAGACAATGTGATTTTTCGTTGTGTAGAATAATCAGACTCATTTGTTTTATATACTGCTTCACCCTTTTATAGGGACAATGGAGGTGCAGATGTGTCAAAATCAAAATGGGGCTACTGTTACAAGGCACATCCAATGAGAAGGCAGAAGTGAAGGAAAACTCTATTCAGTGGAAACTGCTGAGAGAATTTATACAGGAATGCACAGGATATACATATCTCAACATGCAAAAATAACTCTGCAGGAGTTGTAATGACCACCAGCCATCAAGACCATGGGTTTATGAGTCATATCTCCATTTTATTCTAGCATGAACAGTGATTCAACTTGTACCTGATGGCAAATTCTTGTTTTCAGATATTGGCAACAGAGGACAATGTGGGTATATATTGTATGTGCATGTCAATAAAACCTATTTAGAATATGGTTTCATTTCCTTACTGCCACCTACTAAGAAATAACTACCAGGTACAAAGTTTAACAGCTGTTCCCATGATCTGAAAGTGATTTTCATAAGGTTTTGAAGAAACACACAGAGAAAACATTGATTCATGTTCAGCCTTGTAGTGAGCATACAGGGAGCCTAGATTGATAAGGAGCTAAGACTGGTAAATCATAATGTAAATAAAAGCACTATTTTTCATGTAGTTTATTTACAATGGCTTTAGTATGCTACATTTCCAGGGAAATATATGTTCTTGTCAGGAAACTTCAGGGGAAGTAAATGAGTTTGAATCACATGAATAGGTTTAAATGCCATGGCTGAAATTTAGTAAACTATTTTGCACTATCTCTTCTTCTTCATTAAAAGTGGAACATTTTTCTCTGTCTCTTAACACACTTAATAATAAGGCTGGATTACCCAGTGGGACACTGGGTAGGAGCAGCATTCTTTAGCTTTTCTGAAAAATCTCACACTTAGCATTAATTCCTCATCATGAGTCAGAATCTGACTCTGAAACAATATATAATGGAGTCTGGATCCATGAATATTCTTGCTGGTTTCTATTTATCTGTGTAGCACATAGTTTGTGACCCAACTAGCAATGCAGAATCTGAGCAATTTCCACAAAAAAATGTAAAACCTTGAATATATATGCTGCTTATTAAGTCTCCAACTTTTTTCCAGCTTGTGGTGAAATTTTGCATTTGGGAGAAAAATACCAGCAAGAATTTGGGAACAGCAAAAGACATTTACTTTATGACCCAAAGAGATGAAAGGTAGGATTTCACAGGGATGCTTATACATTCCTGATTTCTAGTGTCACACAGAAGGGACAGGATTATAGGATAGAGTGGGAGACATGACTCTAACTGCATTTCTGGCTTTTCATGGCATATGTACAACTGGCTGGAACCTGCAGAAGTGACTACATTCTTCTGGCTGCAAGGAAGCAGAATAAACTACACTTAGGCCATCATCTGACAGGTATTTACACAACTTATTAAATACTTTTCAAGAAAGAAATCTCACAACTTTTATCAGGAAAACTGAACAGTTTCCCTGATATCCACATCAAAGGGTCTTTTCTGCTTTTGGAAACATTCCCTGCATTTTGATGTAACACAGTTCTTTCACTTGGCCTTGCATTTCACACATGAGCTTTTAGAATTAGGATCTCATGAGCTACCAGACTCTAAAAACCACAGGACATTGATCAGTTCCAGAACCTGTAGTCCAAATTTTTCCTCATTTTTTTTCCCAGTTGTATTGCATGTTTATGCTTCAAGTTGTCAAAATCCACACTCAACATTGGAGTCCTGTTCTACAAGGTGAAGAACAAATAAAGTGAACAAACGTTCATGGGAGAAACCTCACTCAGTCTTAAGAGAACAGATAGAGGCTGTGAACCGAGATAAAATGAACAACACAATGCTTGGCAATTTTGACCTTTACTTTTCCTTTTCTTTACCTTTGTACCTGGACAGGAATAGCTCTCATACTCCTTGCTATAAGATTATCTCAGATACACTGAAGTTCTGAAGCTAGTAATGAGATAAAGAAACCAAATCAGATGTGAAGCATTCTTAATTCATTGTGAAGACATATTGTGCATGTACCAGACAATTCATGATTACCAATTAACTTTATGTAGAAGGTACTAGGATTTTATGAAGATCAATGACATAATAAAATCCATACTGTAACTTAGGATGGGTGGATGGTTTCTGAGTCTTGAATAGACTCGAGTGATAACTGAGTCTGACTAGCTGTACAATTACTCACCAAACATTGTCACCTACAATTTTCAGCAAGGAATCATTGGGGATTCAGTGATTCAAAAATTTCCTTTTAACTGACAATACTTGCACAGTCTGTTTCATTTTCCAGGCAGTTTTATTTTCCTAAAACTTGTGGGCAGCACAGACAGAGGTGTTTCTTGTCACTTACAGGAGATGGAAAAGGGGCAGAGAGACAGGAAGAGAGCAAGTCGGGGAGAACAAACAAAAATGAAGGGTGCAAAGAAATGCAAAGCTGAAATGATCTTCCTTTTGTGTATTTGTGGAAACACTGAATACTATTCTCAAATTGAGTTTAAATTGGCCAAGAAGTGAAAAGCTCTTTGGGAAACAGGGCACTGGTCAACAGAGATGCACAATGACATACCCACGCCCAATATAGCCACATGTTTTTCCCTAGGAGACTTTCCTGATAGGAAAGAGGCTAAAGGGAAGTACAAGGAAAGAAACATTTCTCAATTATCACCATTCTCAGCAGCCAGTAGCTGCACCATTCTTTGAAGCTGCAGCTATATTTGTTACATATTTAGTCTTTCTGCCAGATGAATCCTTCCCTACGAGAGCACACTTCCACTATGGATTCATAAATATTTCACTACACAGAAACCCAAGAAATGTGTATATATTCATTAGCTAGAGCTCAAAAAAGAGACAGCATCTTCAGGTGAGTGATTGGAAGGACCAGGAGGTAATGGCTGACTGCGGCACTAGTCCCTCTCTGCCTTAGCTGAAAGTCATTGTCCTCAGTTGTAAATGATAAAAATTAATGACTTTTTGTATTGGCTCTAGGGTGAAGCAGACACTAGAGAATTCAAGTAATCCTTCACAGAGTGATAATTCTTCAGGACTAGGCACAAATTAAGATATAAAATGGAGGTTGAATCCAGCCTTTCTTTAGATGATCAAAAGCATAGACATGTAAGATGGTATGAGCCAAGGCTCACCTTGCTTTGATCCCATTTCAGTTGATCCTTTCCAAAGTACTGTGAAGTTCCTAAGGGTTCTGAATGCCCCTCCTCTCAAATAAAACTCCTATAGTACAAGACCAGCTGAAAATGAAGGCCTCTTGTTTGAGAACAAGAAAGTGAAGGGACACATGTGAAGAAGGTGATGTAGGGAAGTGAAAAGAAAAATGGTCTTTGCCACAGGGTGAGAACTTTTTATTCTGATTTATATACATCTAGTTATAATGAGGTGTTGAGTTATGCCTGAGATGTCTTTGTTATTCCAAAACAAACAAGCAAATGAAGTCAATCATTTGAAGGAGAGAAAAAAAGACTTATTATTTCCAATGCACATAATAAAGCTATGCAATATAATGCTTCAAGATATACTAACCTCTTAGCTTCCAGTGAAAATGAAAACTATACGGGTTCTTTACATACTTTTCAAAATTGCATAAATTGATACATAAAAGTGAAAAATAAGTAAAAAACTTTATGAATCATGACATAAGTCTGCATTTAACGGGTAGGAGTTAGATAAGGTAATGCATAATTGTCAACTGTGAATTCCTTTACATTTTCCTCCTGAGAATTTGGTACTAGATTTTGTGTGAAGGACAGGATACTGTACTAAGTCACCCATAATTTTCCCCTGAAAGATGATTTCTATGTTTCCAGTGATGTCTGTCAATGAACAAAAAGCATGTCTCTCTAAATCTTGCATGAAGTGAGAACTGGCCTCTTGCTAAAGCACAATGTAACTACAGCACAAATAGCTCAGTTTCCAAAATGCACAATATTTAATAAGCAGTGTGATGCAGAACGCAATAACTATTAATAAAGCCACTCCACTGAATTGATTTTAGCACGATTAAACTTTTCTTTACCTTATTTCACAGTCCATTTAAAATGTTCTATTTTTCCTTTAATGGCAAGGGAAAATCTGAGCTTTAACAAAACACAGCAGCATAAATTCAGGGCAGCATATGGCACAGATGAACAGAAAGCTTTATCAGGAAAAAGGCAACAGCACCAAAGTCAGAAATCCAAGCTGTGACACCATGTAATTGATTTAGGTAGAAGAGCATCTGTATGCAATGAGCAATGAGAAACTGTCAGCAATGGGCCAAGTTACAGTTTTTCAAAGTTTTTGAGAATATCATCATGCAAATAAATGCATCTTAGTGGGAGGTAAGAAGAGAAGGAGAGAGGTTGCAAGACACTTACAGCAGCTGGAGCAGTAGCTGATATGCTCAGCTTTGGTCTCTTTCTTTTTGTGTAAAGCCCAGATCAGTTCAATATCATTTCTCCTCCACTCACCATGGAAAACCTCTTGTTTCAGGAGAAACACCCCACTAAATGTGCACCTAGTTCTACAGTATTGCTCAGGGTAAGGTGTTGACCATTTGCTGAAAACACTGTCAGGGCCAGGACTGCATAGTTGTATTTTTCAGGGCAGCAGAACAGACCTTATTTCTCATAGAAAACCATATTAATAGAAAAGGGACATGGATGACAACTGCCTGTGGATAAAAAGCAGATCCAGATTTTTAATCTAAGGTTCAGTTTAGAAGACCACCTTCATCCATCCAGGAGCCTTCTTCCTCCCTCCTATGAGCTGAAGAATTTCCTCAACATGAACTCTCTAACTCTTGAGCTTTAGCATGAGACGGGAACTTCCCTGGTAGACTTTTGCAAATCAATATAAGCTGTCACAGCCTATTGTGCATATGGTCCAAGGCTGTCTGTGATGCAGTAAGGCCCTCTGCCATTGATGCACATGACCATGCCCATCCAGTCATTTGTCAACTGTAGGCTTCTGCTCTAATGACAGTGGTGGAATCTTAAATATTAATGAATTAATAGTGCTCGGACAAGTGCAAGGTGCAAGGCTTACTCATCTCTGAGGAGGGGTAGTTTTGTGGGTGTTGAATATGACTTATTTTGGAAAAGAAAATTAAGTATAGGGCACAATAGCTTTGATAAATGATAGATAGACTAAAACTGGGGACAAAAGTGGATGATGGAAGGCATTTGCCGTGCTGCAACATATCAAGTCCTTGTCTGTCAGCAGAGCCAGTGTGACTGACCGAGCACACATTGCTCCAGCTGTAAAATGAAATGCATTAACTTGAACCACCATGGTTTATGTTCCATTTTCCTTTCTAATGGGGGTAGGTTAGAAGTGTTCACAAGGTCACTCCTGGTGCCTCAACATCTTCACTGACAGATGGCAACTTGATGAGCTGTGGTAATGCCATCATTTCCACTCATGTGCCTGTATCCTGAGGAGTCCTGAGCATTTGCAGCTCGATAAAATCCAGGATCTTACTGTGCCTCAAGAGAAACAATTATAAAGGACACCACTTCCCACCCCATGGGACCACAGTGAGCAGGCTGCAGAAGTTGCCTGAGTTTTCCATTGCACCAGAATCCCTTTTGCAATTCATTGCCATTGATGTTTTCAAACCTGTCTGTCTGACAGCCCCTGTTCCAGCAGACAGACTGTCTGGGATATGACAGCTTTATCTGTATCTCTTTCACACCTCTTTAGGGATAATTTTTGATGTGAGGTAGGTTTTGATCAACTACCTCCTCTCTTATATGCTCAGCTAAACAAGCTATTTGATTTTTTTTATATTGTGATGGGTAAATATGTCACTCATGTTGTTGAACATGCTGGCAACAGGAGATGCAAATATGTCATAGCTGATGGTTACAAGCCTCAGTGATCATACTGGGCTTGAATTAAGGGTTATTTTTGTACTCCTTTTGCAGACACTGTCAGCCAGCTCTCCTGCCTTTGAAATCCTAGGAAAAGCTTTGGGACCACATGAAATGAGCCACTTTCCATAAATGTAAAACACACCGTTTTTTTTCACATTAATGTGTATTTTTTGTTCATGGGAATAAATAGGGCCTGAGATAAGCAAGTTAGAACAGCTCTTCCATATGATTCTTGAATCAGCCAAGAGAAAAAGGATTATGGAAACTTTCCTAGAAGTTCTTGCCATAACCCTTACAGCCAAAGTAGTCCTGCAGGAAGCAACAATAGAACATGTTTTTCCCAAGACTAGTGTTCAAATAAACACTTTTTGTGCTCCTGTTCTTTGTTCACAGAGGCATGTGTGTGTAGACAGCATAGCCATGGACCTCACCCTTCAATGCCAGAGAGACAAGGGATAAGCAGGGCTGCTATGTTGAAGAAAATCAGATTTTCTTCTAGGGACAGGCTTCATGCAGGCTGTGCCTTTGAATCCTTCTGCCTGTAAGGGCTACAGGTTACAAATCCTTCATTTTACCTTCCTCCACTTCTCCATCACCATCCTACAGTATGAGCACTGTACAGCAAGACCTTCAGGTCCAGGCCTGTCTCTTGCCACGTACAACATAGTCCCAACTGAGCTGCATGACTGTGAAGCTATTGTTAACCAATGTCTGTCTTTATCTGACTCCTGTGAATGTCTTGTTTTATTTCAAGTTCAAAACTGGGGAAGGTAGACTGTCTTTAGTCCTTCTACGTAACTGATTCTGAGAACTGCTTTTACAGGAGTTTCTGCTTTGCTTTATTTTATATATTGCCCCCCCCCCCCTTTTTTTAAAGTATTTTTGGTACTAACAGTAGTTGAGAATCCACATGCAAGCAAATGTCAAGAACCAAGATTTACAGTCTGTTAATGTTCCTTCAAAATGTCTTCTGATGTAAGAAATGGAAGAACAACTATCTTTTCAAGCTGATCACCAGGCTTTGTTCCGGCCAGACAGTTTCCTTGCTGATAGGGTTATGTTTTGTGGCCATGTAAACTCCATATGCATGTGTTTTTGACAAGCTGTCAGGACTAACCATCTGGAGTGATATCTTGGCATATTTTTTTCACACTTAAAACACCAACTAGAGACAAACAATTTAATGATCATCTTGTAAAGTGATGTTTTAGAATAATATCAGCAGGGAAATGAATGTGCTAAGAATGCTGTTAAACATGTTTCCCAGGTGGTAGAATAATTGAAGATGTTTATTGGGGATTTGTCATGAAAACAATAACTGGCTTAAGACAATATTGCTCTCGGAAAAACAAAAGGTTTTGAACTTCATTAGGACAATTTTTGGGTCTGGCATAATTATTAGATTTCTTTTCTAAAATTAGAAAACTAAGATGGCCTTTCCTGTGACCATGAAGTATTCCTGAGAAAGCCAAGTACAAATTTCTTAAAATCAGTATGAAAGTATTCAGTAAAGGATTCGTACTTCAGGGAGATGCACGTGCATTTCTCAGAGAGAAGGGATTCCCCCCCCCCCCTTCAAGAATGTAATATTGTTAGGGTGTTTTTTTCTCTTAAATACTGGCTACCACCACCCTGGGGATGTTCTCATTGAAATTAAGACATAGCTTTGGGTGCCTTTGGGAACTGACTTTTATTAGGAAATGCTCAATAAGCAATGGCTGCAAGGAATACCCATTTTTATCCAAGGCTGTCCAAGGATCCATGATTTGTCTATTAGTAAATTTTAATTCATGGATGTTACTGCACTAATTGGCCATCACACTATCAAGACCTGTGTCAGTGAATTCAAGTCTTCAGTGTAGAAAGAATACTTTTTTCACAGCAAGGAAGCATTGTTCTCACTTTGTGTTTGTCTAGCATCTTTTACAAGCTCTTGTTTTCACTTTTTGGCCATTACTATAGCATAAGTATTACAATAAAAATTAGAGCACTATAATTATCTCCTGACATAATTTTCTGTGAATGCCTTTGTTACTTTAGCAAATAGACTTTACAGTATATATCAAATAAATAGGCAACTATATTTTTCCCCAGCTTTTTGAAATTATTCCTTAAAATATGTCTGTTTAACTCTGGCAGTCAGGCTCAGTTTAGCCTGAGAAAGTCCCTCAGGGCTGAGTAGCTGAGATATGCCAAATGAAGGGTACTGTGGGAATTATCTCCCTTCATGATTACCTCCCTTCCCAAAGGTGGAATGAACAGGTACTTGTTCAGCAGAGGTCTGCTAGGAGCTGGGGATGTTCAGTTCCATGTAGAACTAATCCAGAAATTTACATAGCTGGGCTAAAAATTACTCAAAAAGAGAAGTCCTGAGATCAGACCAGAGTAGAAATCTGCAGTCTTGGAGATCTCCACATCTGTGCCTGAAAGGCAGTGAATCCTGGGGACTGGGAAGAAGTCCAAAGCCTGGGATGTGGGTTTGACCAGACACCCAAGTTCCTTGCAGTGTCTTCTACAAGTGTTACTGAATGGAGATATCTTATGCTCCTGCTGTGCTCATACTGAGTGTGTCTTCCCAGTGATGTTGCAATCCCTCAAGTCCTTCAATGGATCAGAATAAAGGACCGCGCAGCCCTTTAGAAATTTGGGTTGCAAACCACAGAAATAATTAATTGAATGTATCTCACACAAATGTTTATAGCAGAGATCTCCCCTCAGTATCTGTAACAGTGTTGGCTATTTTGTTTATGCATTTTGCATCTTATTTAAACAGCCTTCTTATTTTTATGGCACATTTTTCATCCCCTGTACCCCTGTTTATTCTGTATATTACAAGCTTTTCTGTTGTGCTTTACTAGTGGATTTGAACTTTGAAATTGTTAAAACTGAAGCCCTATTGCCATAGCTTATATTTCCAATTTCTTGTATTTGTTTACATTAATCATGGCTTTCTTCACAGGTGGTTTCTTTTATTACCTTGTTAATGATATGAGCAAACCACTTTTTTCTTTCCCCCTCTCATACATTTACTTTCCCCATTTGAATTATGCCTGTTGCATTTATAAATGACCATGCCTGCAAGGCATTTGGGCACTTAGATGAGAAATGCTGATGCTGAATTCAGAGCTTTGAGACACTCATGTCCATTTGTAGTTAATTTAGGCAGCATCCACAGCTCATGGATTTCTATCTATTTGCATCCAGATCTCTGGGTAGTTGCATTCAGCTTCTTGCATTGCAAATAGAAAAAAACCCAAACCAATGAAAAAAACCCCACACCCAAATTAACAAAAAAAAAAAAAAAAGAAAAAAAGGAGTAATATACAGGAGTATAGTAAGAAAAATAAGAAAACAAGTGAAGGTTCAAAAACCATCTAGATGTAGCACTTTTTTTCTCCATATGATAAAAAAACAATGTGTGTTCAACATTGGAAGAAGACATATGTAAGGGACCTTTAAGAAATATTTGTTTTAACCCCTCAAGGGTGTAACAGTGAAACTCATTGCCTTGTCTTCCAGATTTCAGCATGACATGAGGCTTTTAAAGCACTTGCATACTTATTGCTCTAATGAGAGTTATAACACTAATAAAGTATATAACAAAACAACCTCCCAAACTCATAATTCCATTATGCAGTGCTCTAACTTCTACTTTGTCTCTTGATGTTGTGCAAAAGGTCTAGAAAAATACAAGGGGATGGTGCTAGATCTTACTGTACTTTGACAGGGCTCATCTAGAAGGACACTTCTTATCAGCTTTGGGAACGGGGGAAAAAGAGGACACACTGGAAGGGAGAAGTAAAGGGATATGCTTACATCAGCAGAGCTGACAGCCTGAACTCCAGCTCATGGGGATGTTAGAAGTGATTTGTGCAAACTGCCTGAAGTCATTCAACTAAGCTTGCTGGGAGCTGACAAGACAGGACACACATCTGTCCTGACAGGACACACAATTTTTTCATTAAGAATACTCTAGTACTGCCCTAAAAATCTAAAAGTCAAAATGCAAATGAAGATAACACACAATGAAAATGCAGATTCCCTACAGTGAGCTCCCCTTATAGTCTCTGTGACCAGTTAGTGATCCACTCCCAGGTTACTATGCCCTTTGTTTTGGTCACCTGTGGTAACTGTTCTGACCCTGCTGTTACAATTGAATTCTGGACTTGATCTGTCAAAACTGAAATAAATTCTCCTTTTTCCTTAAGTATGTTTGGATCAGGATCAGAGATGAGAATGGCAGTTTAATGGGAGTCTTTGGCCTGGGAAGGAGAGAGAAGAGGAAAACACAGCTGCCAATAAACCTGGACTTTCTCAACTGATGACTATGCTGACTATATAGGGCCCCTTGCTGTCATTGTCTCCTTCCTTTTTTCTCTTCAGTCTAAATTGAGAAAAATAGATATTTTTCTTTCTTGATACAGGTACTG
Organism: Acanthisitta chloris; assembly: GCF_000695815.1. Classification (NCBI taxonomy): domain Eukaryota; kingdom Metazoa; phylum Chordata; class Aves; order Passeriformes; family Acanthisittidae; genus Acanthisitta; species Acanthisitta chloris. The sequence goes on from NW_008667790.1 coordinate 37,855, forward strand.
GCACATTTTTCACCTTGCAGCAGCATACAAACTGAAACTGTTAAAACAACCAAAGACCATCAAAAGGCAACATGGCAGGACCATAAAAATGAGTCCACCTCTGCTCTGGAAATGGCCCAATTTTATTTTCCACCTGCCATGTTGCCATAACAAATAGAAACACCTTTGACCACATCTGCAGACCTATGGGAAGGGCATCCCTTATTTCTCCACCCAGGTTCAGCACAAAAAATTGAGCCCAGCCTCTGTGCAGTTCCTTTCAGCCTCCTTGTCCATTATTAATCTCGAGATTTATTATTGCTTGGGTTTTATTTTTACTGCATTAGCTACTCAGGGTCAGATCTCACCTGCTTGCAGCATCTATAGTAAAGTATCTGGGTAAAGCACCTGGCTTCTCTGCTAGAGGTAAAAATCTGATCCTAAATCCAAACCCAGAATAAACATATTTACTCCTCTTCTAATTCTTGCTGTATTTATCCCAAACAATTTCTGGAATTCCAGAGGATGTAAAGCTGGCTTGAGAGCAGTCAGAAACTGTTTTTTCATAGGTATAAATTCCAATTCCTAACCAAAATTTCTTCACACTTTTGCAGTTGAATAAAAGCACAGGTCTTAACACATTGTTAAAGTGCAATCCCACGTGCAAGGCACAGAGTACAACAAAGTTTTACTGAGGTATATCACTTAGCAAATGTGTCTACAGGTATTGAAAAATATGTATTCTACATGAATAATGCAAATGTCATCTTAAATGAACACTTAGAAGCTTTGCAGAGCATTTGGATGGCATTCCAGTCTGCATTGAATCGAGTTGGGCTGTATCCTGCCCTTGCTCCAGGGTGACCTTAAGGCACTCTGCGTCCTCTCCTCTCCTTCTTCTCTCCTGCTTTTTTGCTATTTCCATTTGTATGCATGCTAGGATGCAATGGGATTCTGATTAGCCTCTGCTGTAATAGAAATACCAGGTTGATTAACAAAAAGCCCAATTTTTTTTCTTTGATTTACTTGAGGAACCTTGTAAAGCTCATGACTGGAGAAAAGTTTTGAAAGTCATTGAGCCCAAAATCTAACATGCAGAAGTCAAATCAAGAAAACCTCTCCCCACTTTCCTTTTGAAGCTACTCCTCTGGTTCAGGGATCCTTGATTCCTCTTTCTACTGAAACTGCAGTCGAAGAAGATGAAGCAAAAACCATTTATAGTTTAGATTAAAGAAAGACTGATTTATACATGTAGGGTAAACCCACGTATCTCCATAGATTTTGGCAAAGTTTTGACAGCTTTGACAGGTTGGCTTTGCATTGCCTGCTCTGTCTTGGATAAACTTCCCATCTACTGGGCAAGGAACTGAAAAACCTCTTAGGAAGGGTGCCTCTCCATCACCCAACAACCAGGCTGACATTGTCAGCCTTACTGGAGCTGCCAATGGAGCTTTTACAACACTGGTCTCCCTGGTGGGGCTGCATGTAGCTGGAAATCCAGCTTCCCTAATGCCTTGGGTGCACTAATGATTTATGCAAATGGCATCTCGGCCTTTGTATAAGTAAAAGACCTCTAAACTATCTCTTAGCATTTCAAAGAGCATGGGATTACTCTGCAGTGCTACAGTTTGGGTGAGAAGTCACAGCATGTGGGTTGGATCCCTGTTGCTGGCAGAGGCAGGTGTTGGGTCTCCCACAGGCAATCTGCATGAGCCCTGCTGCAAACAGCTGTCTCTGCTCTCCCCTTCCCCTGGCCCAGCAAAGGCTGGCTGCAACTAGAGACTGGGTCCTGCTTTATGGTTCTGCAGCCAGCCTGGGAAGACCTGGCACAACACAGTTGTCAGCCAGATTGGCCCTGACAAGTATCATATGCTTTCCTGCACCCGTTAACCGCCTGCTTTTCTCACCAGCCTGGCTGTCATTCAGCCCGAAGAGCAGGTGCATTAGCATCTCTGTATAACAACCTAAGAGGCAATAAATAGTCAGATTTGCAAGGCAAAATTGTCATTCAGCAAAGCCAGGGTAGACAAGCTTGTCTTTACACAGCAGATCGGCTCTGCCCACTCTCTCCTTCTCACAGCCTGTCCCCAATGTGTCATACAATGGCTATTGAGCACTTCCTTTAAATAATTTCCCTGAAGTTGGAAGATGCCCCAGTGCTCACATTACTCACACTTGTCAAAACTGAGCAAAGATAGTAAAACATCCCTCTGGTGTCCTGAGGCTTTGGACTGTCTTTCCACATGCTGTACTTGGCTTTAAGTACCCTCTGACTCTGGGTTTCAGGATGAAGGGGATATTTGCATGCCTGAGTGAGGAATACTGTCCAAACAGGACTCCTGAGCCCTATTGCTGTTCCTCCAAGCAGCAAGGGACTTGTAGTGTAGGTCAAATTAGCTTTTTGAGTGCCACATAGTTTTACACCAGTTAACACCAAACTGTGATCCTGAGTTTACGTTATTGGCCCTGTTTATCCTGGAACTCGGGATCTGATCTCTAGTGTAGTGTCCTCACATGGAATAACTTTCCATTTATTTAATTTTTCAAAGTAGAGGTGTTAAGATATTTGGAACCTTAGCTTGCCAAAGGCAATTGTTAGGTGCCTGTGTTGAATTAGTGCCTAAATAATTTGAGGACATCTAAGACATATGCTTGTTCAAGTTAAAACATGTTCTTAAACTGCATAATCACACGACATCTGGTCCAATATAGCCCTGATCACAAACAGCCTTGCGAGAGAAGGCATGGGTAGCACCCTTGTTATTGTCTGCCAATCATACTGTGTAATTAATAAATACACTTCCTCTCACAAAGCTATAAAGTAACTATTTCCTCTGAGTCTGATCCTGAGTCAGGACAGGCAATTTAAGAGCAAAGTGCTATTATTGCTAAACATTAGTGTAGAGATTACCTTTCTAAAAAGTAATCTCACCTCTGCCCCCAGTAAGGAATCTCAGTAAAGTACTGCACATCACTCATCAAACCAGCCAACCACATAGCCAGGTGTTTTGTTTACCCTGGTGCCCTTGCTCCCTTGGTGTGTCTATTTTGAAATAATTCTCATACAGCTCAGCCTTATCTCAGGTGATGTCTGAGTTTCACTTAATGCCCTGCTGAAGCACAGGTTCAGTCTGACTCCTTCAGCTAATCCTGACACCTTTTTCAGAGTAACAGTACCATTTGTGAGAACACAAATTGGGTCCCCACAGCTGCTGGGCAGGGACATGAGAGCCTTGTGTGACAGTCCAGCACCACTCTGAGTCAAACACCCTGTTTAGCTAGAGGAGAGGATGTCACTCAAATGGATTATGCTTTAACATGGAACCACTGCTCTCTACTAAGAGGACTTGGCTCAAACTCTGTGTGTAAATTGGTGCAAGAAATTAACACCTCACTACTACCTTTCTCACAACGAGACGTAATCCACATGAGACAAAGTCCACAGGGCCTCTGCTGCTTTCCCACGTCAGGACAGTGTCACTTACAGCTCTAGCAATTTCAGTGAATATTGCTGCTTCACTGTCTCATAATGATAGACACAGTCTTTTGGCTCTGCAGCCCTGCCACAGTACTGAGAAAAAGACATGGGATTTTTTACCAGCACATGATTTGGACTGACCAGCTGCTTTCTGTTAATCCTGCTGTGATCCTGGGGAAAGCACTAAAATCCAAATTAATGCCATTATTCAGGGTAATTTTGTTATAAGTCATAGTAACTTTCCCTGTAATGTATAGTATTTTCACTAAATTAGATATTCAACATGGGAGAGCTCAGTACTCACAGCAATTAACAGCCAGCGACATATCCCTGAGCTGGGCAAACATCCCTGCTACTGGCAGTCATCAGAGGATGTTGTAACACATGCTGTAGAGAGCTTTGGCTCAGGTAATGGTATTGGCATGCACCTCATTGACATCCAGGTTAATACAGTGGGAGGTTGATGCATTGCTGGTCTTGGGCTGAAACACTGCCGGTGTTGGGTTCCTGGTGAAAGGTGAGACTGGCAGGGTGTCTGCGGAGCTGGGGTTGTGCTGAGCCATGGGCAGCACCTCGAGTCACTGACACGGTTGCTCAGGCAGGAGAGGTCTTTTGGCAGGGTTGATGTGGGCTGCTGCTTGTGGGCACACTTGCTTCCCTTGCATCGCTCCACTGCGTGCACCATGATGGGTCCAAAGGTAGATGTTTCTGGCTTTCCCAAGGGCTATTCAGTGTGGTTTGTTGTTTATCTTTTTTTTTTTTTTCTTTTTACAGCAAGATGCTAACATATTGTAAATAAAGCACACAGAGTATGTTTTATTTCCATTCATTTCTGGATACTCTAGCAACCAGCTCTTTATCATATCAATCCAGAGCACCAGTTGATGCTTGTAACGCCCCGGTCGGCTTGGCGAGTTGAGGGGATGGTAATTTTGAATTACTCTTGGCAGTGTGCGGGTGAAAAAACTCAGTTCTCAGGAGGTTCAAAAAGATACTTATGATCTTTGGGTCACCTGTGTGGAATAAGACACTTTGTGAAAGGAAAATCAGTAAACTTCACAGCATTCAAACATTCCATGCAAACTTTAACTCCTCAGGACATCTGTGTAAAGATGCCTGAGTGCAGTAGGCCAAGGAGGTAAATGAGTGGAAGAAGATGAGGAAAAAAGGCACCCAGGGATGACACTAATCTTGTTTGCCTTTCTTAGTTCCTAAACTAGCAATGGGGAGGTGAGTTTGGCCTTTCACTATGCTCTTGGCATTTTGTTACACTTCTGATGCCTGAAACAGTGTATTTCAGAAATCAGCAAATGTAATTTCTAGGCACTACTACAAAAGAAATGGTAATGACAGAAAGGGTAGGACTTCAGATCTAATGGGCTTAAAAGTGCTAGAGCCTGAGTGAAAAAAGACCCTTGGCACCAGGCAGGATTTGCTTGGGTGGGTAACCCACCTGTGGCACTCCACACGGCTGCCTTGTTCCAGCTGTGTACCTCCAGCTAGGAAGCTGTAAATTATTTACCGAGGCAGCAAATTAAAGCCAACAAGCAGCACCACCTTAGTGCTTAGTGAGTCATACATAAAACATGCTTCTTTCTGCGAGGGCATGGTGTGCTGGTGGAAAGCAGGCTGAGGAGGGAAGGACTGTGGGAGATGAGAAGTTTGAGATGGCAGAGGTAGAAAACTTCAAGACAGCTGAATAAGGGGGGGGCAGTGGGAGAATGATTCAAAGTCAAGATTCCCAGATGCCCTGGGAGTTAGCATGATGGGAAGGAAAGAGAGGAAGTATAAGAAGAGAAGCATCATCATTTTTAAGACTAGGCAGGAAGTATTGGAGGTGATGTTGGAGAGAATGGCTTATTTTATTGCTCCCCCCTCCAGCTGTGTTTCTATGCATATGCAGTATGATTATAAAATTTTTTGCCTTTCTGAAAAAACAGCAGGAGCATTAAGTAGCCCTGGCCCTGGAGTGAAACGTATTTCCAGCTCCACAGCCTCCTGCTGTGTTTGCCTCTCCCTGGTTTCAAGTGTGCTGAGCTCTAAAGCATCTTTGCTCTAAAGACAGTCACCTCATCAGCATGAGCAGTTCCCAGCTGTGCTAGTCCCTGAAGCTCTTGAACATCTAGTTAAATTCCCCTCAGGGCCAGTAACATGAAGATTTTAGCCTTTTCAGTCTAATGAAGCCCTAAGGTGTTGGGTATTTAAAATCCTCTAGCCTGGAAGAAGTCACTGCTTTTTTGGCTGAATTTGGAGACAGAACCAACTCATGAATTTATCTATTGACATAAGAAGTGAAATATCCTTTCATCTGGGCAAGGTTTCTTGTGGTCCTCAGGCTTTCCTGAAAAAAAATTTAATGAAAGGTCTTTCCAGACAAGTCTGTCTTGGTGCTGGGCAGATTTTGGAGCACAGAATGCAAGCCACTTTGAAAGACAGCAAAATGTTTCTGTTGGATATCTAGCAGGCTGTGGATCAGCATAAAAGGTCTGGTTTAATGGTGCAGGGGCTAGCAATTTATCTGTGCCATTAATGGGTTGCCTTGTGGCTATTGCGTTGTTGCCCTAGGATTTATCTTTCTATCTCTTTATTCAGGGAGGATTACCTATAGCAAGGAACTGAAACCTCACAGTAGGCTGTAAGCTTTTAAGAGTGGGTAATTTGCTCTGTGGTCTCTAAGTGCAGGTGACAATCACTGACTGGGGCAGCTGGGCCCCTTTCTCCTCCATGGTCCTCACTCAGAATAATTTCCAAATTGCCCATGTGACAGTAGCTGAGAAAGGCACTTCCCTGCAGGGTACATATGTTGTGTATGAGTGTGTGACAGTAATCTAAAGAGCTTTCTAAGTGTCTGGAGGCTTCCTACAGATGTTACAGGCTGGGTAAAGATTTTACAGAGAGGAAAAGAATAGAGAAACACCTCTAATTGCAAAAGGAGTAGAGAAGAGACTTCTACCAAACTCTGCATGTCCAGAGCAGTTTAGAGGTATGTTTTCTGTGAGTCAATTCTGAAATACTACAGTCAGCACAGCTTAATCCGGTTTTGGGGCCTATTTTTCTTTGCTATAAAATCAAGCTCTTGCAGGGATACTTGACCATTAAGCAGTTAATTAAGTCTGGCTTTTGGCTCTGTCCTCACAAATAGTGTTAGAAGGATACACTTCAGAGTCCTAGTCTACAGTTGAGATTTGTGTGGGCAGTTAATTCTTCTGGCCCTGCCCTCATATGATTTTTGTCAAGTTCTCTCTGGGTTGCAGTGCAGTTGATGATTGCTGGTGCCTTTGCTCATTTAATAAATTAGTGGTAATAACATGTCTGGTGATATGGAAATGACTTTGCTCTGAAGTTGGGATTGCTGGGGCTTGGTGGCTTTGCTGGGTGGGTGGACATAACAGGTTAGTTACTCAGTTTATTATGTGTGCAGCACAGAATTTTTCCTCTCACCTCCTGGAGCACTCAACCTTGTGAGTATTCACTGCTAACTTTCCCCAGGAATAAAGCAAATAAAAGAAAAAGGTAACAGTACAATGAAACAAAAGTAAGTTTTGCATTGGAAGAGCATGAGATGGTACATTTGGTTTCACCCTCCCAGGATCAAAAGAAACACAAAAACCTGTTCACTGTCATTTATGTCTCCTTGTTTTAGGAATACAATTTGTTATCTTTAGTACAAGCATTTGGTGGGGTGATGTCTGGAGACTCACTTCATCTAGCAACTGGCTAAGAAAGTCTCAGAGGATCTGTAAGACCTTCATTATTCAAATCCATCAGGAAGGTACAGTCCTGACTTCTTCTGGGAAAAGAGATCAGAGCAAAACAAGGGAAGAGTAAAGTAATGAGGATTTTGACTTCTCTTTTATTAATAATTTTGTGCCAGGGTTTTCTGGACAGTTCAGTACATTTGGTGTTCTCAAATTTATGAGGACCAGACTTCTCATATCTTTCTCTATACTTTCAAGTATTCTAGATTTCTGCAACTGAAGGTACTGCATTCAACTGAATACAGTGTTCAGAGTGACAACCTGAGCAAAGCAGGTACTACCACAATCTGTGATTATTGGGTGTTTTCCTTTTCCCCAGACCTCCTAGGTCAAAATTCACTGGGGAAAAAAAAAAAGAGCAGAAATTTAAACATTCCTATTTACGCCTCCTCTGCACTAACACCTTTTCCTTCCTATGATTTTGTGCAGTGAACTTACCTGTACTCTGAGTTCACTGCATCCCATCTTCAGACCTAAGTCCAAGTTATCTCCAGAAGGATATCTAATACTTGGTCTGACAGAGAGCTATAGGTAGCATCTCAGACTTCTCCACAAGTTTTTCTTTTATGCATTTGCTCTTAAAGAAACCTTAAAGAAGAATTCTTAAAGAAATACTCCCCTAAAGTATTTGATGTCACTAGGCTTATTCCAGACTTGAACAGATGGGACAATAAGGTAATGTTGACATTGGGTTATGTTCAGAAGAGGTGCTTTGGCTGCAAATCTAACAGAGTCCTTAAAAGATCACTTCCTGAAAAATACCTTGATTTTTCTCCATACTTGAGTTTCATCCCTTTTGGATGTTCTACTTAAGTTCTCTGCCCTATAATAAAACTTGTGTATTAGCTCACCTGACCAACATCATAACATCTGTAAATAAGTTCTGTTCTCAGGATGTATCAAACAGGCAGATTTTAAATCCATCGTGACTGTTGCATTATCCATCCTGTAGTTCACTAGCTGATATTTGATAACTTGTGACAGTCACTATAATGGCATCCAACTCACTGCTTGTCTTTGCATTGTAGCAAAAGAGGAATTTAAGATAAATGTGATGCCAATGTTTAACTATTATCATTAAAGTCAAATTAATAGTATTGTTGTGTTGCATTTTGCTTACTGTTTAGTGACATGAGCACTAAGCTGCCTTTTCATCTCTTCTTCAATTTGGAGACCAAGTGTACACAGTGAAGTTCTGAGGAGGGCAGAGAGGGGCTCCTGGAGCTGCAGTGCTCTCTTCTGATATAAACATACTCAGCCTCTTTGCCCTGTTGTAATCTTAATGGTTGTCTGGTCTAGGTCTTTTGTTGTAGTTTTATGAGCCAGCAGAATTATAGTTTATTTTATAGATCATTATTTCTGATGGCTCCTTCTATTTTCAAGGCAATATATGTGGTCTGTAAATGCAGCTGCTGACCAAATGGCCAGAAAGCTCTGAGTTTGTCCTTTGCTAATAGGAAGCAGATTCTTAACAAACTGTGAAACCAACCTGACTCCTTCTTCTCTCCATCATAGGAAATTAGTCATGAAATGCAGAGAAGTGATGGAAGGATAGTAAAAGTGTTCTGCCTAGAAGAATATTCTTGTTTCTTAGTTTCCAGAAAGCCTGAGATCTAGCCAGGGATAATGCAGAAGCTGAATCTGTTCCTTTTATATCCTATTCTCACCAGGCTGCTTTGAATCACACAAACCCTCAACAATGTCTTTTTCAAGACCTGCTTAGCAAACACATGGGAAGGAAGAGCTGGCCACAGCTGCAACATTGACGGGCTTCCCATGGACAAATGTGTCATTTCTCCTGCCTAGCTGAGAAATTAAAATGGTCCTTTCCCCCTGCTCTCAATTTTATGGTGTGTTGCTCCATCATAAAAAAAATCAATTACATTGCAGCTGATGGAGGTTGGCTCAGAGAGTTGTCTCTATTTGTGTCACCCCAGGCAGGTACTGGCAGCAGTGCCAGAATGCAGGAGGTCCATGGAGCACAGCCAACTCACAAATGGGATATTCTACTACAGGAACCCAGCCTACCACATGGCAGCAGCTCTGCTTCCCCTGGGGTCCCTTTATGGCTGTGGCTTTGCTCTATCCTAATTAGCCCAGAGGAGGGATTGTCTGGCTTTATTATCTCCAAAAATGACTGACCATAACCTTGTTGTGGCTGCTATTCTGCTCAGAGGACAGAAATAGTAACAACATCTGCAGCTAAAACTGAGAGAGCACCAAGTGTCCTGTGCATTTTAGCATTCAGTTACTCTCTAAGGCTGAGAAATGTGAGGTAGATAGGGGTGCAGTATTTTTTCTCTGCTTTCTCATAGTGTCAGTGGCATGAATTAAATGCTTGGGGTTTTTTTTATTTTCCTAGTAGCTGTCTGATACGGTGTTCTTCCTTCTTGCAAATCTATATTACTGCTTAGAGACTATGAAATAATATTTAGAGTGGAAGGATGATTCGTTTTAAACAAACCACCTTGGGATTAATTTCCTTCTATTAAAAATATTTTCAGCACTTTTAGAATGCAGTTTTTGAAGGGATACTTCATTGCCCCATTACATTTTTCTACAGGGGTTATTGTAATTCCTGGAAATCCTTTGAAATCTGGGCTGGGCTATTGCATGAATGATAGACTCACACTAGGGAGAAGCTAATATGTGAAACAGAAAATATAGCAAAACATAGCACATCCTTTCCAAAAGTCTTTCCTACCGTGTCATCACCTATTACCCTGTCTTTATCTCAACCCAGGAGTTTTCTCTCTTTTACTGTTTTGATCCTCTCCACCCATCCCACCAGGAGAAAGTGAGTGAGTGGCTGTGTGGGGCTGAGTTTCTGGCTGGTGTTAAACAATGACAATGCAGTACAACACAGAAACTGTATCCAAGTGAACACTTTACCTTCATGTGCCTGCTGTGAAGTGGCTGACATATTGTTGTAGATTTTTTCTGTTGTTACACAGACTTCTCATTAGTTTGTGCCTCCAAAACACATTTAGTAGAGCACTTTGGTCAGACAGGGTTTTTAAATTGGGTAGAGTCCATTTTTATTCTGCAGAAATGATTAATACCTTTTTTTCCCAGCAACATTTGTTTGCCTGCCATCAATCTTTTTAGGGCTTAGAAGCCATAGATTGCCAAGGTATACATGTTTTCAACATGAGCACTGTATTTAAAGATTAATGTTAGAAGCCCAGCTTTTCAGTCCTAGCATTTTCTGAACCTATCTCAGGAGGGATGATGGTTAGTTCAAGTGTTAACTGTTCTCCAAAATCATTCTTCAAGTATGTTGTGTGCTGCTGTTACAGCCTCTTGCATCTTCCCCAAGATTGCTGGTCAGCAAAGAAATCCATCCAGGCTTTAGTTGAAGAAGGTTTTAATGTCATCCTTGACATGTATCTCTGACAACCCTGCCATTACAGCTTCATAATTCATTTGCCTCAGTAAACTTGAGGCTGAGTCTTCCAAAACTTTTACTTCCTTTTCATTTTGGGGATAGATGTGTAATCTGGTGAATAAGACACTTATCTGACACAAGGAGATAAGGAAAACCCTAGTCTACAATTCCTTCTCTAACAGGTATTTTATTATTTTGCCTGAATCTTACTCTGTGAACTGAGAATCCAGGACACTGTTTCTGAATTGCCTTTGTTTTGATTTAAGCAGTAGTTAATCACACCAGGAAAAAAATCCCCATAGTTTTTTAAAAAAGAATTGTTAATGAATGCTAATAAATAATCTTATATTGATTGTCTGATCTATCTGAGGTGAGGGATTTGTAATTTTCTACCTTCTATGATGGGGGCATGATTATTTAAACCAATTTAAATGGCTAATGTGTAAAGGCAGATAAGGATTTACTAAACAAGTACATCTTCCAGCAGTCTGCTTTTCTCTGTCTTCGCGTATTTTTGAGTCAAAAGTTAACAATACCCACAATGCAAAAGTGAGGCTGGCCTGAGAATAAATAAGGGACTGTTTTTAAGTTGAATAATATAATTGATTTTTGTGGGACCACAACAAATAGGTCAGCAAATTGAGGGGGTGAGAAACTGGGGATGTAGGAGCAGAAACTAGGAAAGAGAAATGGGGCAGGATAGGGTTACCCTGTACTTTTTTGTGGAGTTGGCATCTTGCAAAACTACAACTTGGAGAAACTGTGCAGGGTAAATTAGTATCATCACTGTCCTCAGGATATACACTGAGCTGGCTGCTTCGAAGCTTGCTGTACTTTTGAGCTGACACTTCTTCCTACCAGAAATTTGGCATATCTGAAGATGAAGGAAGGTGAAGAACTTGCAGCTGGCCCCAAACAGACACAGAGATCTGAAGGGATGTTACAGCAGTATTAGCTTTGTTGCAGCTTCTGAACTTGTTTTTATTTTCCCTCATTAGGAGCAAGAGTGGAGACAACACACCCATGGTAAACAGAAATAAAACAGAAAAGATGTTATAGGTCACTTTTCAGCTATTGCAAAAAATGCTCTTGTCATCTTCAGTGGCAGCAGAAAAGCTGACATTACAAGCTTCCATTTTTCTTGCTACTAGTAATTTAATTAGTCTCAAGTACTTTGAGTAAACATCAATTCTTAAATTTTGAAAAAACCTCAGATCCTGTTTTAAATATCGATTCTTCACCTTTTTCCAGGTGTGAGGTAAAAAAAGATTTGCTGCAGAGGCTTAGAAATATTCTCATTGGTTTTCTTTCCAACTTAGGTAGTAACAAAATCCATATTTATATACCAAGAAAGCAAAGTTAAAAAAACCAAAGCAGCAAAAAAACAAAACATGGAAAAGGTGCTCTACCCTTTGCATTACACTGATCATAGTTAACCACTGCTTGCTGCTGCAGTGGCTTTGAGAATTCCATTTTAAGTCCCAGGGACAAAAGGGAAATTAGTGAAACTATGGGTTGGAAAATACACTGAGGACCAAGCTGCTGACAAGAGAAGTGACATTTTTACTGCTGTAGCAGTAGCATCAAAAGAATATAACCAAAATCTGAGCTACCAGGATTCTACTGTGACAGCCACTAGATACACATGATGGGAGAAAATACCTTTCCAAGTGAGTTTGCAATCAAAATGGCCAAGATGAACAGAGTAAACTTTTTCAGCCTCATTTCTAAGCATAATGAACTGAGGCAGAGAATGACTGTGTTAGTGGAGATAGGGCTTTTCCGCTTCATGGGGAATCTACAGTTTTGGGTTTTTGTCGTGCATCCTGCTCAGTTGTTTCAACCATAATGGATTCCCTTTGTCACTGGGCAATGGCAGAGGTGGGTGTAATTCTGCACAGTCCAGCATCTGGCAGCTTAGTCTAACTGCATAGTGCTGCAAGTGCAGCTTAATGAGAAGGGTCATTTTTATCATCAGAGAGAAAATTCAAGATGTTATAAGCATCCTGACCAGAACTACTTCATGAGGCTGCTCTTTTTTCCTTGTGGCAATTTTGATTAAAACATCCACTAACCAGTCCCAGGCCTCCAGACATCAGACAATTCACCCAAAGTGGAAATATAGACCAGTCCATTAACAAATAGGCCATTTTCTGCAGAGGCAGAAAACAAATCAGTATCTTTTGAACACAGTGAACTGACACTACCTGAGATAATTTTCATAACAGTGATCTGCAGTGGTCTGCTACAACTGAGGTGACCTGGGATGACTCAGATATTTGTCATCATGTGAAAATATCCTTAAGCACTGAGACCTGTGAGTGCACAGTTGTTCTGTAACCTATCCCTTTCTATTTACAAAAGGAGGGAAGATTAAGCCCCTAGGAAAGATGAGGTCTGATAGCTGGCTACCACCATCAGAACAATTTATTCAACCTGTGTGTTGTCCTAAAAAGTCTGCAGGAATGGACTAAAACCTGGAGGAGCTGTCTGTGACTTGCACTAAGTTTGCAGGTTAAAGGATGAGAATCTGGCCTTTGCAGAACTGTCCTGAATTCTCTTGGATTTGGGTATTTTTTGTTTCATGTGCAGAAAATCTTTCCAAACTCTTTCTCATGGGCTCTAAAACCAGCAGCATCCTCCCAGCTGCCTTTTTTTTTTTCTTTTCTACTGTTGTTGTATTATTCCAAGAGAATGGATGGCATTTGCTTTAGAAGCAGTTTGGTACATAATGTTTCTAAAGCCCCAGAACTGTGGAGAACAACTTACACTGCAGCATTTTTTGATTGGAGCTAGCAGGCTATGCCAGCAGAATTAATTAAGAGTGTTAATTTCCTGTATTAGTCCTTGGCTTCTGTGGCTTCTCTTCACCTGTACTAACTGTAATTTGTTCAACTTCCTTCAGCTTTGCTTTAAACGCTATTTAAACCCTGAGCATCTCAGGAACCTGCTGCAGAATATAGATATTCTTTGCTGAATTGTTATCCTGTCTCCCAGTAAGAGAGCTTTGTGCTGTTAATTGCAGCCTGAAGCCATTGAATGCTACTGCTGTGTTAAAGTAAGTGGAAGGAATGCTCTGTCTCTCTGAACATAGGCCACTGAACATGATGGGTTCTTTATAATCTTGGTAATTTTGGGGGTGATAATTTCACAGTTCTTAAGAAACATTTTGTCATATTAAATGATGTGGTTGAAAGTCCTGCTTAATTATTGATGCACTGAGAGCATCAGTATGGATCTAACCTACTATCAGATGGTGACTTTTTTCCTGCACACTGAAAGTTTAAGCTTCAGGAATGGCGTGTTGATGAATTGATGCAGGGTTCATTGTCAACATTCTCTTGCATATTTTATGAGGCAAGGAAATGATGGGAAAAATGGCTGATTTTCCTCCTGGAAATTCCACCTTTTAACAAAGACTGAAACTACATGCAAGCTCTCTTATCCCTGAGAAAAAAGTTTTCATGTAAATATCAGTTATTTTACTCTACCCTCTGTGACATTTAGCATTGAGAGAATGAATCTGTCCTTTTCAAAGAATATGTCTGACTATTTTCCTAACTTTGTGAAACGTGTGATGACTGACATCCTTGATCCCTATTCTCCTCTGTGCTGGCATATAGGAAGAACTGCTCATGTTTTTCCAGAGCCTTTCATGGTGCTTGCTGCACAAAATCATGCTGAAGATGGTCTGATGTTACTATAAGTAAGGACTGAGAAATAAATGCATGGGTGTCCAAAGTGATCATCTGCCAGTTCTTTGCACAAAAAACCAGTGTCGGGGATCTGGAAGGCAGACTTTCCCTGGGCCATGGGAACTTTAAGGCAATGAAGAGAACTGGAAAAGCTTTCAGAAACTGAGGAGCTCCTCTCACAAGGTATGCTGTGTCTTGGTGCTTACATTAACCTTTTCCTACAGAGAGTAAAGAATTTGAAGCCAAAACTCAAGAGTAATGGATTCTTCAGCTGGGGCCATCCCCTAAAAACTGATCATTAAAACATTCTTTGGTAAGAACTATTTTATTTCTGTGGACCTCAGTTTTCCATTTCCTTTCTGTGCATGGGAGCAGTGGTCTGGTCACTTGATGGTTGTGCTATCGTTTCTTTGCATAGGACAATTTAGAAATGATATTGCTCTTCAGGCTACAGTAAACAAAGGCAATTCCTTCAGAGGAGTCTCTCAGAGGTTAGAGAAACCATGGCTTGATGGCTCTCAGCTGTCTCATCTAAGGCTGCCCTTAGCTGACACTGTATCATGCAGCAATAGTAGCCCTTGCCTTAAGTCTTGGCATAGTGTCCTATGATCTGTATTTTGGATGGCATCATGAAACTCAACAGGGGACAGCAGTATATTTCTTCTTTGTCTGACAGTCTGAACATTCTAATATTGACACGTTATCTGAGAAAATGCACTGAAGATAAGGAGACTATTCCCATGTACTCTTCATGGCAGATGGGTGGCACAAATCCCCTCTGTTATAACCTGCCTCTCTTGAACTTGGTAACAAAGTCTATCAACCTGGAACATCTTCCAATGAAAATATTATCAAATTGCCAACAATCAAAAGGAAGGTCTATAGAGGCTCTTATTCAGATGTAGCCAGGTAGCTGTCTGTGTTAGACCAGGGCAGGTCTATATATGCACACTCAACGTTATTTTAACTTAGATTTGTGCTAAATCTGGCTTGTGTCACAGAATTTCAAAATTCTACTTGATTCATAATATCAAGTATAGACATATCTGATAAGAGGTTAGAGGTCTAAGCTTTCCAGCAAATGTGCAGACTAGAATCATCAAAAGTTGTGGTAATCTGCAAATTGAGAAGTGCCTCTGTATACTAAGTCACACAGCACAATTGACAGAACAGCATCACAACAAAAAACCCTCATAAAATTGTCCATCCTTTTTGACAATATCATCCTCCAATGTAGATACAAAGAACTTTCTCATTATCCACCCCCTTACCTCAGTGCCCCTGTGAAGAGATTAGCTGGGAATGTGAGAGAACAAAAAGGCTAAGAGATCACAGTAAGTGTTTGCTTGTGGTTTGTTGAGGCTGTTCACAGTCAAATTGGGTAATAAGCTTTGTATTACATTTTAAAAATATTTTAACCCATTTCATATATCAAATTTCATAACATACAATTCAAGTCCAATTCACACTCAGAACAGCTACAGATTTTCATTTTGCTTTAAACTGTGCTACAATTGCTATATATTCAACACCCTGCCTTATCAGATTTATAGATAAATGCTGCTATATTTTTTTATTAATAATTTAAATTCAATCTCTTTGGTTGCTGTTCCTTTGTAGACATAATATTATATCTCTCCACACTGTCATTGTGACAAACTTGATTTAGAAATCAAGAAAGGAAATGCAGGATATTTATTCCAGCCACAGAATACAAACATGGATCTGTTTGTGGAAGTTCATTTGAATATTTTTTCTTACAGAGTAGGCCAAATAAGAGTTTGAACAAAGCATTAGAATGGCTTTGTGCATCCACACTTTAAACTCTTGTAGTTAATAAGAGTAATTATTTAGTCTGTATTCCCTTGAATATACCTTCTGCATTCAGCTTGCCAGCCTGTCTGGAAGCTGAAAACAGGATACAATGACCAGAGAAGTAGTTCAAAGATTTTATTTCCTCTAGTTATTGTACAATGAATCAATTTTGAAGGAAAAGTTTATAAACTTTAATGGAAGAGAAAACATACCTGAACTAAGCAGCTTGCCCATCCTGTGCTCAAAGCACCCTGTGCTTGGAAAGTTAGATAGCTTGGGCAGTGTGGAAAAGGTCGCAAAGCTTGAATCTGACTTTTGTTTATGAGTTTTTCAGCTTGTGTGGCCCCAAAAGAGCAAGTATGGTGCAAGGAGGGCATACCATGATGTGTTTGCCATCATATTTTTGCTCAGATCCTAATGTCATATCTTGAAGTTAGAATTGCAGATGGCAACACAGGGGTAGTTAAGTGGTTCAGTTGGAAGTAAGAAGAGTGGTGGCTAGACTGGAGCTCTTTCTCACCATCTGTGCAAGCCTTTGTGCCTGAGAAAAGGCATGGCTGCAGTTTGATGTTCAGAATGCTGGGATCTGAAGATTAGTGGTGGGTGGAGCTGAGTAGGTAGGGAAGGCAAATGCAGGCAAATTTGGACTAGATAAGCACTGTAGGTCCCTTCCAATTGAAATACTCCATTCTATGCCACAGGTATCAAGCAGTAGATTCTGCATTCTGCATCTGGTTCCTCAGGTCACCTGATTTATAGCCAGAAAGTGCCAAGACTGACCTACTTTGGAAACCAACAAGAAAAACTCTTGCTTGAGCATTATTATATATGTATCTATAAAAATTTAAACAAGAAAAACGAGTACTTCAAAACAACAGGTTTGATTATGTTTAAATTCAATCTCTGTCTAAAGGAGATTAATTTTAAGCCCACGCTTTTGCAAGAAAACAACCAAATATCCTCACAGAATAATTACAGGAGTCTGAGTGTCTGAGACTCTCAATTGGTGAAATGATATTTTCATTTGATAGATCTGTTCTGGGACTGCCCCTTATCAGGAATTTGGCTTGACTTGAAGCAGAAATTTTCCAGTGTCACTTACCTTAAAACCATGCAAAGGAACATCAGACACTTTGATGTGCCTAAAGTAGCTGGAGAAGATACAAACCACCAGTGTGTAAAACATCCTTAACCTTTTTGTGTATGGAGCAGGCAAGGGTAATGGAGTCATCCTGAGACTGGGATGTGAGAACACCACTCTTGCTTCATCTACCTAATGCCATCTCATTTTCTGATTTTTTCTGGGTGTATGCAGTTTAGATAGTGAATTGGACTGTTTTTTTACAAACTAGCTAGCCTAATGCTCTGCTTCAGCTTGGCATATCACGTGGTGAGACCTCCAAATGACTGCTTTCAGCTGGCAGTGGCCTTGCTCTCCCTGTCACTTACGCAACAGTGACAAGTGAATATTGACCTTTCTAGAATGGGTTTAGTGCTGGAACATAAACCTCTTCAGCATGTGTCCCCAGCCATGTTTGCCTTCATCTGTCTCTCCAAGCTGCTGTGTCAGAGTTGAGATGAACAAAAAAACCCCCAACAACCTCATATATATAT
>NW_008667791.1:0-11976 GCF_000695815.1 Acanthisitta chloris
TGGGGCAGAGACACCAGTGAGCCCTGACCTCAGTGCTGCCCAGGGAGCAGGTCTCTCTGGAGCCCAAGGACCAGACTCTGTCTTGACTTCCACATGGGATAGCCCCAGCTCAGCAGCTAATGGACCAGTAGGACCCCAATCTCCTGCACTTGGGGGCCAGCTTGGCACAAACCTGGGGCTGCCAGCAGCAGAAGGGCATGGAGCTGGCTTGGCAGAGCAGGCACTGGAAGGAGCAGGGAGTGGGAGCGGGGCTGAGTGCAAGCAGTGGGATGACATCTGGGACGGATCAACTTCCCAGTGCAGGTTCCTCACCCGGTCTTGCCTCTCCCAGTGATGTGGTGTAAGCACCTTCTGTTTCAAGGGGTGATGAAGCAGGACCCATCTCAGATGCAGCTCCTGGCCCTGACAGCTTGTCCTCAGCCTCTCCAAAGAGTGAAACTGGCACAGGCCTTGGTCTAGTAGAGGGGACTGAGAGTGTGGGGGATGTGGCACAGGCAGGAAACCCAGAGAGCCAAAGTCCCTACATGGAGACAAGTTCTTCAGCTTTGAGCAGTCATCAAGATCAACTGCCTAGTGTAGATTCCTCATCTGGTCCTGCCTCTCCCAACAGTGAGGTCGCAGCATCCTCTGTTTCAGATCCATCCAGCCCAAGTGCACTTGGAGGTGTGGGCAGTGCTCTTGGAACTCTTCAGCCTTCCCTGGGTGCCAGGCCTGAGGTCCCTCCTGCTGCAGGAGAAGGGACAAGTGAAGTGGCTGGTAATGGAGGGTCCACGGGGCAGTCCCAGGCCCCTGCTGAAAAGGGACCAGCTGGTTCAGGAACCCCTGATGGAGAAATGGGAGACGTGTTGCAGTCTGCATCTTCTTTCTCATCTACAGAGGGGTCTTCATTACCTGGGAGGGTTGGTGAGGCTGCTAAAGAAGAAAGCCTTCCTGGAGCTGGTGGAGCCAGTGGTGGCTTGAGCACAGGCTTGGAGGCTGCTGGTCCCCAGGAAGCTCAAGTGTCTGCCTCTGGCATCCAAAGTGGTGCTGATAGTGGACTTTCTGATGGAAAATTGAGCCAAGTCGACGTGTTGGAGGCGCCTGCAGGAGTCTCAGTGAATGGGGGACCTTCCCCTGGTGCCAGTCTGGTCTCAGTGGCCCCAGACAACAGTGGCATTTCTGATGGTGTGGCCACCTCAATGGCTGCTTCTCCACTTCTCCCTGGGCATGGACTGAGTTCAGGGCTGGCACCTAATGAGGAACCCCACTCTGCCCCTGGCATCCAGAGTGGGAGCAGTCCCCTTGTGCCAGGAGCACCGAGTGGACTGACAGGAGAGACTGGAGATGCTCAGACATGGTCTCTTGAAGATGAGGTGGCCTCAGGGATGCCAGCACCTTTGGGAGATGCATTCCCACGTGCTCCCATATCCCCCAATGCTGCCCCGGCACTGCCTTCTGCTCCACAGAGAGGAAATGCTGCAGAGGGAGCATCCGTCAGTCCCAGCCTTTCTGCTCCACTTTCGGCACGTGAGTGGATAGCGGGGTCCTCTGCAGGGGCAAAGGGAGAGCTGGGGGCTTCTGCACCAGGCAGGCCTGCCTTACTCCTGCCTCCCTGCCAGCTGGGAAGCCCCAGAGCTCCCCCTGGGATTGCTGACAGTCCCATGCCCGGGAGTGCTGTGCTCCCTGGAGTGATGGCAGGGCAAGGGGACATAGCCCATCTCCTTCCCAGTGTGACTGGATCCAGAGCAGATATGGAGACATCCACTCACTCCCCCCTGGGTGGGAGCCCAAAAAAAACCTCCCCCTGGGATTACTGCTGGTAGCCCCAGATCAAAAATCCTGGGCCTGGCACCTACTGGTGGTTCATCACCTGCTGCCCTGCAGCCAAACCTAGGCAGTGATCTGACCACCAGCCTGGCCAATGGGGTCCCTGCCACCAGTGGGTCGAGCCTCCCTGGAGCCTTCTCAGGCCAGGGGGGAGCCCAGGGTGGGTCCCCAGCCACTGCATGCCCAGCCAAATCCTGCAGCCCGGCCCCTGCCAGCACAGCCCCACCAGCCCCACGCCCCAGGGACAGGGAGGTGCTCCCCAGGCCAGGAGCAGCCACTGTCACCTCCCACACATCGTTCCCTGTGATTCCAGCTCCACCAGGAGGTCCAGCAGCTGCCCCAACCCTGCTGTCCAGCCCCACAGGTACGTGATGCTAGCAGGGCAGCACTGGGTGTGAATAGCACATCCAACTTCCTGATAGACCATCCTGGGGGACATTCAGTGCCCAGGAACTGAGTGGGCTATTTGGGGCCAGGGCCCTGGGGAAGATGCACCATGAGGAGCCTCTGCACATGAGCTTGCACTGTTGGCAGGCTGAGCCTGCCTTCAATACCATCCCATCGGCTGGGGAACCCATCCTCTCCAAATGTTTTATTTAACAGACATAAATAGGGAACTGAAGGCTGTAAACATCTCCAGCAAGAGCTGTGGGTGTTTAATTCCATGCTGTCCCCTGCCACAGTCCTGTACAATGTTTTCCCCTTCTAATGGCAGTCCTTCAGTGTGGTATCCCAATGGATCTGGATAAAGGGGAGGGAGAGTGAGCACAAGGGCCATCACAGCAGATTTAGGGCAGCTGTGTCTGTGTAAGGCAGTGAAAGGGTGGGAACAAGCTTCTGCAAGGGAAGGTGGCATGCAGAGTGTTCCAGGTGGCTACTGGCAGTGCCCCTCCTGCCCCTCCCCAACCTTCCTCCTTCTGCCCAGGCCGTGTCTCATTTGAAGCAACATCATTTCAGCCCTTTTAACTTTTTGGCACAGACCAAAGTCTTTGCTGTGAGTGTGTTTTAGGGTTTGGGGTTTTTTTTGTTTTCTTTTCCAGTTCCAGCTGTGCCACTCTATGGGTATGGGCCACGAGAAAATGATCGGGAGTATGTGGAAAGGAGAGTGGATTTTAATTCTCCACTTTTCAAGCCCGAAACTGGATTCCCGTTCGGGAAAACCTTGCGCGACTCTCTCTACGTGAGTCTACTTGACTGGTTGGGCAAGTGGCTGTCACCCAAACACCTGGGAGAGGCACTAGGGACCAAGTGCCTGGGATGGGACCCTTTGCAGGGCCAAATCTACTGGGATGCTGTCAGGGTCTGTTTGCAGCACTTTGTGGCCACATTGGCAGTGGGGTGTGGTGGTTTTCCTTGGGCATTGCTCAAAGTGAGCTTGGAAATGGGAAGGCTGTTACCCCTGCGTCAGGGGGTGCCACTGAAACTGACCTCACCTAATGGAGGGATCCCTCTGCTCAGTTTACAGACAATGGACAAATAATTTTCCCAGCCTCAGACAACAGTATCTTCAGGTATCCCAACCCTCCTCCTGGTGGCTTCAACGGCCATGAGGGGGTTCCCATGATCGCCGTGTTTTGGGACAACGCTGACTTCTCCAAAGGTGTTGGCACCACCTTTTACCAGGTGAGTGAAGCCTCGTGGGTGCATGGCTGCATGAAACATGTTTTCGTTATAAATTGGTCATCTATTCTGTGGATGCCCCTTGAGATGTGTACTTGATGGAGCTCATGAACAGCTTTTCCCTTTTCTGGGCCAAATTTAAGAGCTGTTGGTCCTGTGTCCCCTCTTGAGTATTCAAATGCCATCCAGACCCTTAGTTGCAGGGGTCTGTGCACGACCCTAGTCTAGACCTGCTTAGACCTCTCCTCCCCTCTACTGGGAGCTAACATAGATGTGGGTGTACCCAAACTGCAGGAGTTCTCCACTCTCAACACGGCCAAGCCTCCGTTCGTCCGTGATGTGGAAGCGAAGGTTCGGCGATACCTGAGGTCCTCCTACTCTGCGGCCTGGACCCTGAAGATCACCTGGGAGAAGGCACCTGTCTATTCAGCATGGACTGACACCCAGAAGGTAAGGGGCTGATGGAGCACAGGGGCTGGTTGAGTTGTCAAAAAAACCCCAACAAGCTCCGAGGGCAAGCACCTTCTCTGTGCCTGAAAATAAGATCCTGTTTTGTGAAAAAACTCAGTCTTCATGAATTTTGCCCAAAAGAGCTGGGCATCACTGTTTTGGTGCTTTTCTCAGGGACATCTTTAGTTGAACTCTCCCTGCTATATAAAACCTTTCTCTTTAATGTGGTAGGAGTTTATTGCACACCAGAAACACTGTTCTTCAGAGGCGTAAAATTGGGTGAATTTGAAGCTTGTCATGGAACGACTTCAAAGTAAAAACATCACATTTTCCATGCAAAATGTGAACCATTCCAGGCTGTGTTTCCCTTACACCTCCGGACATCAGCCCTGCTATTCCCCAGTGAGCACTGACCCACACCCCTAATTTTAAAGCAAACAACTTTGCTCACTTTCCTGCCTGTCTGCAATTCTTCTCCCCAGACGGTCACGTACCAGGCCATCCTGACCACTGATGGCTTCAGGTCCTACATCCTGATGCTGTACCAGGACGGAGGCATGCAATGGGATTACAGCAGGCTCACTTCCACTAATGTGCTCATTGGCTACACCAGGTACGGCAGCTCAGCACCCCACTCCTGCCTCCTCTGAGCACTGGGATGCATCCCACACACTGGGTTGTTTAATCCTTCCTCCACATCCCAGGAAGTGTCCTGTAAGGATGAGGGCAGACCAGATGGGGTCTGTGTGCTCATATAGCCTAGCATATATGGGCCTCACAACCAAACTTGCCCTGTGAGTGAATGGATCATGCTGCAGCATGCTGTCTTGCTGGGCTGTGCTTGTTGTAAGATCCACAAATCCCTCTGGAGTCCTGGGCCCCCAGCATCCTGGTGGTTTGGGTGGAAGGAGTAGGAAATAGGGGATGTTTGCTGAACTTTGTACCAGTCGAGTGAAGGGATTTCCGTGCTTGGCCGGAGCAGTCGCTTCCTGCCTCCTCACATTACATCTCAGGCTGTACACACTGTCTCCAGGGTTTTCTCATTAGCTGCTTTCTGCAGCTGGGTAAGGAAAAGGTGGCTGGGATGGGAAGCGCGGGCGGCACAGGCATGTGTGTGTGCTTGCCTGTGCATGACTGCTCTTGGGTTTCTGCTCCATATTGCCCAGCCAAGATGCTGAAAACCATGGAAGCTACTCGTGGGGGTCTTCAGATGTCTGTGGGTTCAACCTCTGATGCAGCAGGAGGGTTTGCAACACCCAAAACTAACTGTACCCTGTCTAGAGGAGGAAGAAGGCTGGGGGAGCTGGTGCCTTTGTTCTCTTGACACCAGAGCTGTGATTTGAGTGCTGCAACCCCAACAGCTCAGAATCAGGATGGCTGAAGGGCAGGCTGGGGTTGGGACTGGGGATGAGGCTGGGAAAATCCCACCCAAGAAGAGCAATCTCTGAATTTTCCCTCTTTCCTCTGCATGCAGTGGGGATGGCTTTTACCGCAATGATGACCTGACTAAGAGACCTCCAGCTGCTAAATATCGCCCTGACCAGTTCAGGGGCTACAATACAGGTAGTGCCATACAGCTGGGGCAGGTTCACAGGGTTCACTAGGAGGGGGATATTCCCAGGGAATGAAATCCAGCCTGCCACTGTGGCAAGGCTCTTGTGAGTTCACCAAGGCCAGGCTTTCCCTCCAAACACATAAAATGCTTCCCCTAGGTACCAGCTATGCCCTGAGTCTGAAACATCCCAGCTGTGCCCATGGACTCTTTCTGTTCCAATGGCTTTATCCCAAGTATTTCTTCTTTGGCAAGAGCCTCTCACTGTTTTTCCCTGTTGTTGGGTGGCAGTTGAGCATGGGGTCCCACGGCTGGGGGTCAACACGGGCTTAGCTTCCACCACCAGGTTCACACGTCTCTCACCTCAAGATGAAACAGCCCCTGTGGTCCCTTTGGCTGGAGGTGACAGCTCATGGTTTCTCTTCCTGCTCAGACCTCCGTGGGCTGTGGATTTACAAGCTGGAGAGCCGTGTGGGCAACAACTACCGGCTGAAGTGCCTGGCATGGACAGGGCAGCAGCAGGAACCACAGGCATGGAGCCAGGGCTTGCCTACCTGCCCCTGCTCCCTGCAGCAAGGGCAGCAGGACCCACGCTTCAAGAGCAGCCGTGGAGGCAAGTGGACATGCTGCTTTCTCATCACCAAGTTGTCCCTCCCCAGCTTCCCTGCAAGGGTGGCTAGGGGTCCTCTGTCTGGATGGGCAGATGACCCTAAGGAAAATGAGAGGGGGGTTGCACTTCCCTGCAGAGACAGGGAAAGTAGGGAGGAATGAGGGCTGACTGGTCCCTGTCTTCTCAGAGGAGTCAGAGCTGGTCCAACCTGCATGGGGAGGTAGGAACTGGGGTCTCACCCTAGGGGATCACTTGGCTGGTCTCCATCAGTCCCTCCAAATTCGGATAGCACAGTGGATGATGCAGTGGGAGTGATGGATATCAAGGAGCCAGCCCTGGCCCCATTCCTTGCCCCAAGGCAGGACAGAAGGCTGGGCAGAGCTGCCCAAGGCTCATTGCTGCCCCATTGCAGGCAGGTGGGCTGCCCGTGTCTCCATGCTGCACTCAGCCTCCCCCAACCAGCACGGCGCCGGCGTCCGCTGCCTGTACAACAGCCAGAACCAGCTCATTGAGGGGCGGCAGGAGAGATACTGGAGGTCTTCCAGGCAGGCATCACCCTACCGTGGTAAGCACAGTCAGTCCTGGCATCCCCTGGCTAAGGTTGGCATCGCTGTAGCTTGTAAATAATTTTAATCTCTGTGCCAACCTGTTTCCTGACATGCTGTTTCTCCTAGAGGAGCATGGACTTGCCAAAAGCTGAGGCAAGCCTCTCTTGGAGCCAGTCTCTGTCTCCTCTCCCCTTCAATCCCTTACTCTCCTTTTTGCCTCCAGACCAGGAGCTGAAGCTGTATGACTGGTGCTGTAACCGGGCAGGCAGTGCCCACCTCTGTGCCCGCTACAGTGAGAAGAGGCCGAAGATTGGCTGTGATGGATACCAGTCACCTGTCGTGGGTGGGTTTGCAGCCCTTGTGTTCTGGGGTGATGCCTCCTTGGTGCCCAGGCATGGCAGGGGCAAATGTGGTTAAGGCAGCAAGAACCCCAGGCAGATGAGGGAAGGGTTTTGGGGGTGTCCATGTGCAGGTTGTGCCATGTCCTGGGCTGTGGCAGGTTGTGGGAGGTGTCTCCCTCAGGACATAACCACCAGCATAGTCGGGGGTGACAACACCAGGTGGGGAGGAGGTTCTCAGCTAATGTTATCGGTGTAAACTGATGTGAGGCTTTCTTGCAATCCTCTACAGATTCCTCAGAGGAGGCAGAGAGTGACTCGGATGAGCAGATAGGTGAGCAAGACCAGGGGTCTCCTTTCTCTCTGTCTCTGTCGCCCTGTAAGGAAATGCCCTGGGACTCCCAGCTTACCCCAGGCCCACAGGGAGTAGGTACTCAAGCAGTTCTCCTTTCTTCTTCTTTGCAGATGGAGAGGACAAGTAACTGGGAGGTTGCACACCTGCAGCATGGTCTGGGCCACAGCTGATCCTCCAAGTCCTTTGCTCTGCCCATCCTCTGTGTCCCCTGCATCCCCCCAGCACCCATCACACAGCCCACAGCATAAGGCAGCTCACTCAGCCAAGTGCCTGGCACTTGTTCATTTTTACAACCCAGACTTGTCCCAAGGAGTTAGTTGCTTTAGTCACCCTTCCCAAGCTGCAGCTGAGTGGGTGCCTGTGGACACCTCCTTGCTGGTGGGGAGGTGGGCAGGTACCCCCCACCACACACACCACCCTTGTGCTTTCTACATCCCACGATGCTCCCCTGCTGTGGGGTGAGGCTGGATGCCTGGCACCCAGGGAAAGGGTTTTTACACCTTGTGTGGGTTGATGTGGCCAAGACCCTGAGTGCCAAGGTGCACCAGGCTCCTTCTGTGAGCTTGTCCTGTTTTATTCCCCACTTCTTCCCACCAGCCATCCCTCCTTTGGTGATTCCCCCAGCTCTGAGCCCAGTAGAAGGGACAATTCTCTGGATCAAACCAGAATCAGCTTGACATGTCTGCTGTGTTTGTGAGGGCAAAATGCAACCCTATGATCAGATATGTTGGGAGAAAAATAATTTTTTGTGTGCAAGAGAGCATCTTCCTTTCTTAAAAGAAGTAAATCATTGTCAAATCTTGTTTGTTCAATAAAACCTCTGACTGGTTTGAGCATCACTGATCCTGCAGCAGCTGTGTCCTCTGCTGAACTAGCGTGGGAGGTGGTGGTAGGGCAGGCTTGGAGCAGCAGGATTGCAGGATGCTTCTGTCATTGGATTTGGTGCTGGAGATGTGAGTGTCCAGGCTGCATCTGAGCCAGGGTCTAGGGCAGGGAGTGGGGCTGGAGTTGGGGTCTGACAGGGTCTGATACACCCTCCTTGGATCAGCCTTTCCCATCACCAGGAGTGAAGGACTGTGGGATGTTTGTGGGGAGCACAGCCTAACCTGCATGATCTGAGCCACTGTGAGTGGTGTCTGTGAAAGTAGTGAGGGGAGATTTGCAGTTTTGCAGGGGGAATGAGGGGATGGAGCAACCAAAAAGTCTACATCCATCTTCTCCTTGGCCCTGTGGATGAGACCAGCAGAAAGCAGAGACTCAGGAGCTCAGTGAGAGGGAAGCAGGACTGGCACACGGGCACCATGGGGCGCAGGCAATTTAGCAGCATGCCATAATTTGTGGTTTATTCTATTTTGTTCCTAATGGATTATAATCACTGCATTTCCCCACCTGACCCTGCCATCAGGGGCCCTGCTGGGTCTGATTATATTGCACTAGTGCAATTCCCAGAGCAGACACACTCAAGGATGGTCCCAGTTGTCTCTGCAGATCCTCAGGGGAAAGTGAAATCCTCTTGCTTTGGTCACCCAACATAAATGCGTGTGTTCCATCCAAAACAGGACCTCCTCCAGAATGAATCCTCCTGCAAAGACTAGACCCCCAAAGGCTGCCTGTCCCCTGCCTCCACGTGGATGCTGTTGCTGGAGACCCTGAGAGCAAGTGGCAGAGCAGGCAGCAGTGTCTGGTTCCTCCATGAACCTGGAGGTGCCAGGGCAGGGCCGATGGCAGGCTAGGGCTGGCTCAGAGGCTTGATGTGGGGTCTCTCAATCTTTATCTGTAAAGAGAGAGGCCACAACATGCTGCTAGTGCTGTGTGGGCTCTGTTTTTTACGACAAGCTCAGAGAGTGGCAGACTCCAATGCCAACCAAAGCATTCATGATGCTCTGGGATGAGACATGGCTCCTGAGCATCTTTGAGGCACAGGCCTGGGATTCAGTCCCCAGCCCACAGTTCTCCATCCCAACACCCCATGGGTACAGTAACTCCTGGGCACACCTGGACTGAGGGGTCAATGGCCTGGAGCTGTGGCTTCCAATGCCTTTCCCGGTGGGTGGACTCTGCTTGCTCTCCTGCCATTGTCAGAGCTGGAGCAGAGAAGATAAGCAGAGTTTGAAGACTGGAGTGAAACAGAGCTGTGGTGGAGGGAGGTTGCAGGGATGTACTCACAGGAGAAGGGCCGTGTGCTCCAGAAGGTCCCTTTGTCCCTGGGAGAGAGGAACAGAAAGAAGACAACATGTCAAGGGGGGCTGGGGGAGCCCTTGCCTGGTCCTGGGGTTTGGGTCAGGTGACAGAGGGGAGCAGTGACTGAGTGTAGGGGCTAAACTGGGGCTGTGAGAGGAGGAAAAGGCCCATTTGTTCTCCACACACAAGTTCTTGCCTTGCCACAAGCACAAACAAACAGAGGAGCTACCCAGAAATCCCCAGCTCCGGGGCCGGCAGGGAGCTGGGAGCAGAAGCAAGACACAGTTCTGGCTGGCATGGGGACCTGGGGTGCTGAGCTTCCCCTGAGTGTGGATGCCACCACAGGATCAAGGGTTGGGGAGGAGGGAAGGAGATGCTGGAGCTTCCACCCCAGCCTTGCACATTGCCATTCTTCTCTCTACAGGAGAGCAAGGTACAATCCAGAAACCACTTTTTCCTCACTCCAAGCCAACTCTTTCCAGACCCATGTGAATTGTAGTGGAAATCATTTGGATGGTATTCAAATTAAAATTAAATAGAAAACCTGTCTGTAACCAAGCACTGGGTGAGATGAGGAAGAAATGCAAACATTCCCAGACATGCAGGGAAAAAGGCAAGCTAATGTTCAACCCACTGATACTATCATACTCCTGAGCAGCAGATGTCTGGGAAAGGGACTGGAAGATTCTAAAAGGTCACCAAGCCTCTTCCCTGGGGCCAGCTGCCCCTGCCTGGGCCAGATGAGTCCCACCAGTGGCAGATCTTCCAAAGGTGGATATTTCCATCAGTTTTTCTTTCTGATATTCAACCTGCTCCCCTGCTGCACCCCCAGAATCCACCACTCTATGGATCAAGCCCGTGGCTCACCTCTGGTGGTGGCGGTGCTGGCGGCAGAGGTGCAGGGCCAGGCAGGAGATGGCAAACAGGAGGCTGAGCAGAGCCAGGGCTCCCAGCAGGATGCCAAGGAAGGCAGCGAGGCTGATGGCCAGCCACTCACACTGGGAGCCAGCCGGGGAGAAGATGGAGAAGGGCAGGCAGCTGTGGATGGGGAAGGAGGAGCAGTGATGTTGTGGGGAGAAGTGGCCACATGCAGTGGCCTCATCCACACCATGGCTGCTGCTTACCTGCACGTGGGCCCCTCGGGCAGGTGCTGGCACTGGCCACCATGCTGGCAGTAGCCCATCTTGCAAGGGGAGGTGCAGACAAAGCCAGTGGTCCCTGAGTAGCGGAGCTGGTAGCCTTTGTAGCCATAGAGAGTGCAGGGGAAATAGTCCCTCAGCTCAGCCACTGTCACTGGGGAGGGAAAACATGGGTTCAACCACATAGCACTACCCCTTAATTCTTTCTCAGATCTCCCTAAGATGGATCCATGCCTGGGGCAGGTGAGATGCTGCCCACGCACCTATTCCATGGGTATTAACCAAACCCTGGGGTACATAGGGCACTGGAGATAATGGGGACAGCAAGGTGCTCCTCCTGCACTCCCCAGCTCAGCACTGGGAGCAACTCACACTTCACCAGGTCAGTGATGTTGTCCTGGTGCAGGGGCTGGAAGAGGAGCCCTGTGCCTGCCTCCCGCCGCCTCCGCCGCCCGTTGAAGGCGCTGGTGATGGCCACTGGCAGCTCCTCATTCAGGAACTGGATGACGGTGCCATGGCTGTCATAGGCAAATTCAGACACCACCACAAAGGTGAAACGATCGCTGTCTGTCCTGCAGGGAAAAGATGGGGCTGCTGGGAGAGCAACTGCTGCATCGCTGAGTGACCGAGCCTCACCATGCCTTGGTATTCCCATTTGGACGATGGTAAAGAAGGGATGAGGCAGGAGGTGGAAGGTGCCGAGTGGTTTGTGTGTCCAAGGTTTTGCCAGCATCAGGGCTGGACAAACAAACTTTGAGGGTGGGGAAAAATGCCCTTTGTACACCAAACCCTGTGGCCTCATGCCCAGCTCTGCCCCTGGAGTGGGCACAGGGCTTCTTCACAGCTGACTCACGTCTGGGTGATGTTGGTGTTGCTCCGGAAAGCCTTTACCTCCAGGGAGCCCAGGATGGCTGAGACCTGTGGTGGTGGGAGCAGGAAGGCATTAGGGGAGGGCAGGATGGCCCAGTGTGGGGAGAGGCTGAAGGGTGGTGCAGGCACCATGGCCAAGTCCCAGGGGTTGCTCTGGTCTTTGGTTCATGTCCTGGGGACCTGGCACACAGCCATGGCTGCAGCTGGCATCATGCAGCTGGTGTTTCCTCCCCCAGGGCTTGTGGATCCACCGTATCCCTAGGGATCCCATGGAAGGGGGGGCGCATGGAGGCATGGACACCCCAAGCTGCCATGCTGCCCGGTGTGCCAGTGCATCCCCCTCCCTGAGCCCATCCCCTTCAGCAACGTACAGTGATGTCGACCTCCTCAACAGTGGCATTTTGCAGTGTCCTGACCCGCAGCTGGATGCTTCTCCGGGGGAGATCTGCTGGGGGAAAGCCACAGTGGTGGCTCTGGCTTCCCAGGGCCAGGGTGAGTGGGACTGGA
>NW_008667791.1:11999-13314 GCF_000695815.1 Acanthisitta chloris
CACGGGCACCCACCTGCACTGGGCAGTGGCCAAAAATCTCCTCCTGCCACCAGGCAGCGCTGGTCAGTGAAAGCTGGGGGGCAGGTGCAGGTAGGGGCACAGGTGAGGGGGTGCAGGTGGCAGCGTCCTCCATTGCTGCAGTAGCCCTCAGGGCAGGAGTGGGAGCCACAGGCTGAGCCACAGTCTGGTCTCTCACCTGCGTGAAGGGGAGCCCAGAGCAGGTAGAGGCATTGAATGTGGCTGCAGGGCAGAGCCCGAGCACACTGAGCCATCTTCAGCCAATCTGTAAGGTCTTTCTTCCGAGTTTTGCTTTGTTTTTCTTTTATGCATTAGGACTTTTAGTATAAATCAGGAAGAGTTTTTTTATGGAAAGAATAATCGGGCATTGGAATGGACTGCCTAGGGACTTGCAGCAGGACTCTGGTCCCTTCTGTTAAGGACAGCAAGGACTTGGGCACAGAGCTCAGGCAGCTCCCCTTTCTCTCCTCTCCAGCCAGCTTGAGTCCAGGAACCCTTTTCCACAAAGCATGAGGGTAATGGGGACAAAGACTATGCCTGCCAGGGAGCCTGTACTCACCCTCCTCGCCAGCTGGGCAGGAGCAGAGGTAGCTGCCCACCATATTGGTACAGGAAAAAAAAACATCCCCTGCGCACACTCATCGATATCTGCAGAAGCAATGCACCATGCCACCAGGAGAAATACCTTGGCCAGGGTCCCGTGGGCTCTCCAGGCTCCCAGTGCACATGTGAGTCCTTGTCACCTGAGCAGTGCCGTCCATCGCCTGTCAGACCACCCGGGCAGGGGCCACAGCCGGTGTGTGGGTCACAGCCCACACCAGGGAAGCATCCCTGGGAGCAGGGGTCGGGAGGGTCCTGGCAGAAGGGACCTGAGTAGTCATTCTCACATCTGCAGGCTGCCAGCTAGGAAGGGGATGGTGACACTTGGCTTAAGGGACATGAGGAGAACTCATGTCCTCATGAGAGGACAGAGAAGACAGCTGGCACAGCCGACATGGGGACAGGCACCGTGTCACACCAGAATAGCTTTCTGGCACACTACCTGCAGGGAAGACTCCCTGAGAATGACAGTGTTGCTATAGTCACACTCCTGGCTCCTGCTGCATCTGCAAAGGGTGAAGCGGAGCTGGAGGAGCGCGGAAAGATTGTTGGACCCAACAGCCTCCAAGCTGACAGTGAATGGGGCTGCTCCATGGGGCTCCCATGTCAGGGTGCCATTCTCTGTTGGAGGGAGAGGTGGGAGTTAGAGGAGGTGGCAGAGGAAAGCATGTCCCCCCATCCCATCCCATCCCATCCC